>NW_027675330.1:0-10000 GCF_965601325.2 Salmo salar | reverse complement strand
GGTTAGGGTTAGGGTTAGGGTTAGGGTTAGGGTTAGGGTTAGGGTTAGGGTTAGGGTTAGGGTTAGGGTTAGGGTTAGGGTTAGGGTTAGGGTTAGGGTTAGGGTTAGGGTTAGGGTTAGGGTTAGGGTTAGGGTTAGGGTTAGGGTTAGGGTTAGGGTTAGGGTTAGGGTTAGGGTTAGGGTTAGGGTTAGGGTTAGGGTTAGGGTTAGGGTTAGGGTTAGGGTTAGGGTTAGGGTTAGGGTTAGGGTTAGGGTTAGGGTTAGGGTTAGGGTTAGGGTTAGGGTTAGGGTTAGGGTTAGGGTTAGGGTTAGGGTTAGGGTTAGGGTTAGGGTTAGGGTTAGGGTTAGGGTTAGGGTTAGGGTTAGGGTTAGGGTTAGGGTTAGGGTTAGGGTTAGGGTTAGGGTTAGGGTTAGGGTTAGGGTTAGGGTTAGGGTTAGGGTTAGGGTTAGGGTTAGGGTTAGGGTTAGGGTTAGGGTTAGGGTTAGGGTTAGGGTTAGGGTTAGGGTTAGGGTTAGGGTTAGGGTTAGGGTTAGGGTTAGGGTTAGGGTTAGGGTTAGGGTTAGGGTTAGGGTTAGGGTTAGGGTTAGGGTTAGGGTTAGGGTTAGGGTTAGGGTTAGGGTTAGGGTTAGGGTTAGGGTTAGGGTTAGGGTTAGGGTTAGGGTTAGGGTTAGGGTTAGGGTTAGGGTTAGGGTTAGGGTTAGGGTTAGGGTTAGGGTTAGGGTTAGGGTTAGGGTTAGGGTTAGGGTTAGGGTTAGGGTTAGGGTTAGGGTTAGGGTTAGGGTTAGGGTTAGGGTTAGGGTTAGGGTTAGGGTTAGGGTTAGGGTTAGGGTTAGGGTTAGGGTTAGGGTTAGGGTTAGGGTTAGGGTTAGGGTTAGGGTTAGGGTTAGGGTTAGGGTTAGGGTTAGGGTTAGGGTTAGGGTTAGGGTTAGGGTTAGGGTTAGGGTTAGGGTTAGGGTTAGGGTTAGGGTTAGGGTTAGGGTTAGGGTTAGGGTTAGGGTTAGGGTTAGGGTTAGGGTTAGGGTTAGGGTTAGGGTTAGGGTTAGGGTTAGGGTTAGGGTTAGGGTTAGGGTTAGGGTTAGGGTTAGGGTTAGGGTTAGGGTTAGGGTTAGGGTTAGGGTTAGGGTTAGGGTTAGGGTTAGGGTTAGGGTTAGGGTTAGGGTTAGGGTTAGGGTTAGGGTTAGGGTTAGGGTTAGGGTTAGGGTTAGGGTTAGGGTTAGGGTTAGGGTTAGGGTTAGGGTTAGGGTTAGGGTTAGGGTTAGGGTTAGGGTTAGGGTTAGGGTTAGGGTTAGGGTTAGGGTTAGGGTTAGGGTTAGGGTTAGGGTTAGGGTTAGGGTTAGGGTTAGGGTTAGGGTTAGGGTTAGGGTTAGGGTTAGGGTTAGGGTTAGGGTTAGGGTTAGGGTTAGGGTTAGGGTTAGGGTTAGGGTTAGGGTTAGGGTTAGGGTTAGGGTTAGGGTTAGGGTTAGGGTTAGGGTTAGGGTTAGGGTTAGGGTTAGGGTTAGGGTTAGGGTTAGGGTTAGGGTTAGGGTTAGGGTTAGGGTTAGGGTTAGGGTTAGGGTTAGGGTTAGGGTTAGGGTTAGGGTTAGGGTTAGGGTTAGGGTTAGGGTTAGGGTTAGGGTTAGGGTTAGGGTTAGGGTTAGGGTTAGGGTTAGGGTTAGGGTTAGGGTTAGGGTTAGGGTTAGGGTTAGGGTTAGGGTTAGGGTTAGGGTTAGGGTTAGGGTTAGGGTTAGGGTTAGGGTTAGGGTTAGGGTTAGGGTTAGGGTTAGGGTTAGGGTTAGGGTTAGGGTTAGGGTTAGGGTTAGGGTTAGGGTTAGGGTTAGGGTTAGGGTTAGGGTTAGGGTTAGGGTTAGGGTTAGGGTTAGGGTTAGGGTTAGGGTTAGGGTTAGGGTTAGGGTTAGGGTTAGGGTTAGGGTTAGGGTTAGGGTTAGGGTTAGGGTTAGGGTTAGGGTTAGGGTTAGGGTTAGGGTTAGGGTTAGGGTTAGGGTTAGGGTTAGGGTTAGGGTTAGGGTTAGGGTTAGGGTTAGGGTTAGGGTTAGGGTTAGGGTTAGGGTTAGGGTTAGGGTTAGGGTTAGGGTTAGGGTTAGGGTTAGGGTTAGGGTTAGGGTTAGGGTTAGGGTTAGGGTTAGGGTTAGGGTTAGGGTTAGGGTTAGGGTTAGGGTTAGGGTTAGGGTTAGGGTTAGGGTTAGGGTTAGGGTTAGGGTTAGGGTTAGGGTTAGGGTTAGGGTTAGGGTTAGGGTTAGGGTTAGGGTTAGGGTTAGGGTTAGGGTTAGGGTTAGGGTTAGGGTTAGGGTTAGGGTTAGGGTTAGGGTTAGGGTTAGGGTTAGGGTTAGGGTTAGGGTTAGGGTTAGGGTTAGGGTTAGGGTTAGGGTTAGGGTTAGGGTTAGGGTTAGGGTTAGGGTTAGGGTTAGGGTTAGGGTTAGGGTTAGGGTTAGGGTTAGGGTTAGGGTTAGGGTTAGGGTTAGGGTTAGGGTTAGGGTTAGGGTTAGGGTTAGGGTTAGGGTTAGGGTTAGGGTTAGGGTTAGGGTTAGGGTTAGGGTTAGGGTTAGGGTTAGGGTTAGGGTTAGGGTTAGGGTTAGGGTTAGGGTTAGGGTTAGGGTTAGGGTTAGGGTTAGGGTTAGGGTTAGGGTTAGGGTTAGGGTTAGGGTTAGGGTTAGGGTTAGGGTTAGGGTTAGGGTTAGGGTTAGGGTTAGGGTTAGGGTTAGGGTTAGGGTTAGGGTTAGGGTTAGGGTTAGGGTTAGGGTTAGGGTTAGGGTTAGGGTTAGGGTTAGGGTTAGGGTTAGGGTTAGGGTTAGGGTTAGGGTTAGGGTTAGGGTTAGGGTTAGGGTTAGGGTTAGGGTTAGGGTTAGGGTTAGGGTTAGGGTTAGGGTTAGGGTTAGGGTTAGGGTTAGGGTTAGGGTTAGGGTTAGGGTTAGGGTTAGGGTTAGGGTTAGGGTTAGGGTTAGGGTTAGGGTTAGGGTTAGGGTTAGGGTTAGGGTTAGGGTTAGGGTTAGGGTTAGGGTTAGGGTTAGGGTTAGGGTTAGGGTTAGGGTTAGGGTTAGGGTTAGGGTTAGGGTTAGGGTTAGGGTTAGGGTTAGGGTTAGGGTTAGGGTTAGGGTTAGGGTTAGGGTTAGGGTTAGGGTTAGGGTTAGGGTTAGGGTTAGGGTTAGGGTTAGGGTTAGGGTTAGGGTTAGGGTTAGGGTTAGGGTTAGGGTTAGGGTTAGGGTTAGGGTTAGGGTTAGGGTTAGGGTTAGGGTTAGGGTTAGGGTTAGGGTTAGGGTTAGGGTTAGGGTTAGGGTTAGGGTTAGGGTTAGGGTTAGGGTTAGGGTTAGGGTTAGGGTTAGGGTTAGGGTTAGGGTTAGGGTTAGGGTTAGGGTTAGGGTTAGGGTTAGGGTTAGGGTTAGGGTTAGGGTTAGGGTTAGGGTTAGGGTTAGGGTTAGGGTTAGGGTTAGGGTTAGGGTTAGGGTTAGGGTTAGGGTTAGGGTTAGGGTTAGGGTTAGGGTTAGGGTTAGGGTTAGGGTTAGGGTTAGGGTTAGGGTTAGGGTTAGGGTTAGGGTTAGGGTTAGGGTTAGGGTTAGGGTTAGGGTTAGGGTTAGGGTTAGGGTTAGGGTTAGGGTTAGGGTTAGGGTTAGGGTTAGGGTTAGGGTTAGGGTTAGGGTTAGGGTTAGGGTTAGGGTTAGGGTTAGGGTTAGGGTTAGGGTTAGGGTTAGGGTTAGGGTTAGGGTTAGGGTTAGGGTTAGGGTTAGGGTTAGGGTTAGGGTTAGGGTTAGGGTTAGGGTTAGGGTTAGGGTTAGGGTTAGGGTTAGGGTTAGGGTTAGGGTTAGGGTTAGGGTTAGGGTTAGGGTTAGGGTTAGGGTTAGGGTTAGGGTTAGGGTTAGGGTTAGGGTTAGGGTTAGGGTTAGGGTTAGGGTTAGGGTTAGGGTTAGGGTTAGGGTTAGGGTTAGGGTTAGGGTTAGGGTTAGGGTTAGGGTTAGGGTTAGGGTTAGGGTTAGGGTTAGGGTTAGGGTTAGGGTTAGGGTTAGGGTTAGGGTTAGGGTTAGGGTTAGGGTTAGGGTTAGGGTTAGGGTTAGGGTTAGGGTTAGGGTTAGGGTTAGGGTTAGGGTAGGTTAGGGTTAGGGTTAGGGTTAGGGTTAGGGTTAGGGTTAGGGTTAGGGTTAGGGTTAGGGTTAGGGTTAGGGTTAGGGTTAGGGTTAGGGTTAGGGTTAGGGTTAGGGTTAGGGTTAGGGTTAGGGTTAGGGTTAGGGTTAGGGTTAGGGTTAGGGTTAGGGTTAGGGTTAGGGTTAGGGTTAGGGTTAGGGTTAGGGTTAGGGTTAGGGTTAGGGTTAGGGTTAGGGTTAGGGTTAGGGTTAGGGTTAGGGTTAGGGTTAGGGTTAGGGTTAGGGTTAGGGTTAGGGTTAGGGTTAGGGTTAGGGTTAGGGTTAGGGTTAGGGTTAGGGTTAGGGTTAGGGTTAGGGTTAGGGTTAGGGTTAGGGTTAGGGTTAGGGTTAGGGTTAGGGTTAGGGTTAGGGTTAGGGTTAGGGTTAGGGTTAGGGTTAGGGTTAGGGTTAGGGTTAGGGTTAGGGTTAGGGTTAGGGTTAGGGTTAGGGTTAGGGTTAGGGTTAGGGTTAGGGTTAGGGTTAGGGTTAGGGTTAGGGTTAGGGTTAGGGTTAGGGTTAGGGTTAGGGTTAGGGTTAGGGTTAGGGTTAGGGTTAGGGTTAGGGTTAGGGTTAGGGTTAGGGTTAGGGTTAGGGTTAGGGTTAGGGTTAGGGTTAGGGTTAGGGTTAGGGTTAGGGTTAGGGTTAGGGTTAGGGTTAGGGTTAGGGTTAGGGTTAGGGTTAGGGTTAGGGTTAGGGTTAGGGTTAGGGTTAGGGTTAGGGTTAGGGTTAGGGTTAGGGTTAGGGTTAGGGTTAGGGTTAGGGTTAGGGTTAGGGTTAGGGTTAGGGTTAGGGTTAGGGTTAGGGTTAGGGTTAGGGTTAGGGTTAGGGTTAGGGTTAGGGTTAGGGTTAGGGTTAGGGTTAGGGTTAGGGTTAGGGTTAGGGTTAGGGTTAGGGTTAGGGTTAGGGTTAGGGTTAGGGTTAGGGTTAGGGTTAGGGTTAGGGTTAGGGTTAGGGTTAGGGTTAGGGTTAGGGTTAGGGTTAGGGTTAGGGTTAGGGTTAGGGTTAGGGTTAGGGTTAGGGTTAGGGTTAGGGTTAGGGTTAGGGTTAGGGTTAGGGTTAGGGTTAGGGTTAGGGTTAGGGTTAGGGTTAGGGTTAGGGTTAGGGTTAGGGTTAGGGTTAGGGTTAGGGTTAGGGTTAGGGTTAGGGTTAGGGTTAGGGTTAGGGTTAGGGTTAGGGTTAGGGTTAGGGTTAGGGTTAGGGTTAGGGTTAGGGTTAGGGTTAGGGTTAGGGTTAGGGTTAGGGTTAGGGTTAGGGTTAGGGTTAGGGTTAGGGTTAGGGTTAGGGTTAGGGTTAGGGTTAGGGTTAGGGTTAGGGTTAGGGTTAGGGTTAGGGTTAGGGTTAGGGTTAGGGTTAGGGTTAGGGTTAGGGTTAGGGTTAGGGTTAGGGTTAGGGTTAGGGTTAGGGTTAGGGTTAGGGTTAGGGTTAGGGTTAGGGTTAGGGTTAGGGTTAGGGTTAGGGTTAGGGTTAGGGTTAGGGTTAGGGTTAGGGTTAGGGTTAGGGTTAGGGTTAGGGTTAGGGTTAGGGTTAGGGTTAGGGTTAGGGTTAGGGTTAGGGTTAGGGTTAGGGTTAGGGTTAGGGTTAGGGTTAGGGTTAGGGTTAGGGTTAGGGTTAGGGTTAGGGTTAGGGTTAGGGTTAGGGTTAGGGTTAGGGTTAGGGTTAGGGTTAGGGTTAGGGTTAGGGTTAGGGTTAGGGTTAGGGTTAGGGTTAGGGTTAGGGTTAGGGTTAGGGTTAGGGTTAGGGTTAGGGTTAGGGTTAGGGTTAGGGTTAGGGTTAGGGTTAGGGTTAGGGTTAGGGTTAGGGTTAGGGTTAGGGTTAGGGTTAGGGTTAGGGTTAGGGTTAGGGTTAGGGTTAGGGTTAGGGTTAGGGTTAGGGTTAGGGTTAGGGTTAGGGTTAGGGTTAGGGTTAGGGTTAGGGTTAGGGTTAGGGTTAGGGTTAGGGTTAGGGTTAGGGTTAGGGTTAGGGTTAGGGTTAGGGTTAGGGTTAGGGTTAGGGTTAGGGTTAGGGTTAGGGTTAGGGTTAGGGTTAGGGTTAGGGTTAGGGTTAGGGTTAGGGTTAGGGTTAGGGTTAGGGTTAGGGTTAGGGTTAGGGTTAGGGTTAGGGTTAGGGTTAGGGTTAGGGTTAGGGTTAGGGTTAGGGTTAGGGTTAGGGTTAGGGTTAGGGTTAGGGTTAGGGTTAGGGTTAGGGTTAGGGTTAGGGTTAGGGTTAGGGTTAGGGTTAGGGTTAGGGTTAGGGTTAGGGTTAGGGTTAGGGTTAGGGTTAGGGTTAGGGTTAGGGTTAGGGTTAGGGTTAGGGTTAGGGTTAGGGTTAGGGTTAGGGTTAGGGTTAGGGTTAGGGTTAGGGTTAGGGTTAGGGTTAGGGTTAGGGTTAGGGTTAGGGTTAGGGTTAGGGTTAGGGTTAGGGTTAGGGTTAGGGTTAGGGTTAGGGTTAGGGTTAGGGTTAGGGTTAGGGTTAGGGTTAGGGTTAGGGTTAGGGTTAGGGTTAGGGTTAGGGTTAGGGTTAGGGTTAGGGTTAGGGTTAGGGTTAGGGTTAGGGTTAGGGTTAGGGTTAGGGTTAGGGTTAGGGTTAGGGTTAGGGTTAGGGTTAGGGTTAGGGTTAGGGTTAGGGTTAGGGTTAGGGTTAGGGTTAGGGTTAGGGTTAGGGTTAGGGTTAGGGTTAGGGTTAGGGTTAGGGTTAGGGTTAGGGTTAGGGTTAGGGTTAGGGTTAGGGTTAGGGTTAGGGTTAGGGTTAGGGTTAGGGTTAGGGTTAGGGTTAGGGTTAGGGTTAGGGTTAGGGTTAGGGTTAGGGTTAGGGTTAGGGTTAGGGTTAGGGTTAGGGTTAGGGTTAGGGTTAGGGTTAGGGTTAGGGTTAGGGTTAGGGTTAGGGTTAGGGTTAGGGTTAGGGTTAGGGTTAGGGTTAGGGTTAGGGTTAGGGTTAGGGTTAGGGTTAGGGTTAGGGTTAGGGTTAGGGTTAGGGTTAGGGTTAGGGTTAGGGTTAGGGTTAGGGTTAGGGTTAGGGTTAGGGTTAGGGTTAGGGTTAGGGTTAGGGTTAGGTTGGTTAGGGTTAGGGTTAGGGTTAGGGTTAGGGTTAGGGTTAGGGTTAGGGTTAGGGTTAGGGTTAGGGTTAGGGTTAGGGTTAGGGTTAGGGTTAGGGTTAGGGTTAGGGTTAGGGTTAGGGTTAGGGTTAGGGTTAGGGTTAGGGTTAGGGTTAGGGTTAGGGTTAGGGTTAGGGTTAGGGTTAGGGTTAGGGTTAGGGTTAGGGTTAGGGTTAGGGTTAGGGTTAGGGTTAGGGTTAGGGTTAGGGTTAGGGTTAGGGTTAGGGTTAGGGTTAGGGTTAGGGTTAGGGTTAGGGTTAGGGTTAGGGTTAGGGTTAGGGTTAGGGTTAGGGTTAGGGTTAGGGTTAGGGTTAGGGTTAGGGTTAGGGTTAGGGTTAGGGTTAGGGTTAGGGTTAGGGTTAGGGTTAGGGTTAGGGTTAGGGTTAGGGTTAGGGTTAGGGTTAGGGTTAGGGTTAGGGTTAGGGTTAGGGTTAGGGTTAGGGTTAGGGTTAGGGTTAGGGTTAGGGTTAGGGTTAGGGTTAGGGTTAGGGTTAGGGTTAGGGTTAGGGTTAGGGTTAGGGTTAGGGTTAGGGTTAGGGTTAGGGTTAGGGTTAGGGTTAGGGTTAGGGTTAGGGTTAGGGTTAGGGTTAGGGTTAGGGTTAGGGTTAGGGTTAGGGTTAGGGTTAGGGTTAGGGTTAGGGTTAGGGTTAGGGTTAGGGTTAGGGTTAGGGTTAGGGTTAGGGTTAGGGTTAGGGTTAGGGTTAGGGTTAGGGTTAGGGTTAGGGTTAGGGTTAGGGTTAGGGTTAGGGTTAGGGTTAGGGTTAGGGTTAGGGTTAGGGTTAGGGTTAGGGTTAGGGTTAGGGTTAGGGTTAGGGTTAGGGTTAGGGTTAGGGTTAGGGTTAGGGTTAGGGTTAGGGTTAGGGTTAGGGTTAGGGTTAGGGTTAGGGTTAGGGTTAGGGTTAGGGTTAGGGTTAGGGTTAGGGTTAGGGTTAGGGTTAGGGTTAGGGTTAGGGTTAGGGTTAGGGTTAGGGTTAGGGTTAGGGTTAGGGTTAGGGTTAGGGTTAGGGTTAGGGTTAGGGTTAGGGTTAGGGTTAGGGTTAGGGTTAGGGTTAGGGTTAGGGTTAGGGTTAGGGTTAGGGTTAGGGTTAGGGTTAGGGTTAGGGTTAGGGTTAGGGTTAGGGTTAGGGTTAGGGTTAGGGTTAGGGTTAGGGTTAGGGTTAGGGTTAGGGTTAGGGTTAGGGTTAGGGTTAGGGTTAGGGTTAGGGTTAGGGTTAGGGTTAGGGTTAGGGTTAGGGTTAGGGTTAGGGTTAGGGTTAGGGTTAGGGTTAGGGTTAGGGTTAGGGTTAGGGTTAGGGTTAGGGTTAGGGTTAGGGTTAGGGTTAGGGTTAGGGTTAGGGTTAGGGTTAGGGTTAGGGTTAGGGTTAGGGTTAGGGTTAGGGTTAGGGTTAGGGTTAGGGTTAGGGTTAGGGTTAGGGTTAGGGTTAGGGTTAGGGTTAGGGTTAGGGTTAGGGTTAGGGTTAGGGTTAGGGTTAGGGTTAGGGTTAGGGTTAGGGTTAGGGTTAGGGTTAGGGTTAGGGTTAGGGTTAGGGTTAGGGTTAGGGTTAGGGTTAGGGTTAGGGTTAGGGTTAGGGTTAGGGTTAGGGTTAGGGTTAGGGTTAGGGTTAGGGTTAGGGTTAGGGTTAGGGTTAGGGTTAGGGTTAGGGTTAGGGTTAGGGTTAGGGTTAGGGTTAGGGTTAGGGTTAGGGTTAGGGTTAGGGTTAGGGTTAGGGTTAGGGTTAGGGTTAGGGTTAGGGTTAGGGTTAGGGTTAGGGTTAGGGTTAGGGTTAGGGTTAGGGTTAGGGTTAGGGTTAGGGTTAGGGTTAGGGTTAGGGTTAGGGTTAGGGTTAGGGTTAGGGTTAGGGTTAGGGTTAGGGTTAGGGTTAGGGTTAGGGTTAGGGTTAGGGTTAGGGTTAGGGTTAGGGTTAGGGTTAGGGTTAGGGTTAGGGTTAGGGTTAGGGTTAGGGTTAGGGTTAGGGTTAGGGTTAGGGTTAGGGTTAGGGTTAGGGTTAGGGTTAGGGTTAGGGTTAGGGTTAGGGTTAGGGTTAGGGTTAGGGTTAGGGTTAGGGTTAGGGTTAGGGTTAGGGTTAGGGTTAGGGTTAGGGTTAGGGTTAGGGTTAGGGTTAGGGTTAGGGTTAGGGTTAGGGTTAGGGTTAGGGTTAGGGTTAGGGTTAGGGTTAGGGTTAGGGTTAGGGTTAGGGTTAGGGTTAGGGTTAGGGTTAGGGTTAGGGTTAGGGTTAGGGTTAGGGTTAGGGTTAGGGTTAGGGTTAGGGTTAGGGTTAGGGTTAGGGTTAGGGTTAGGGTTAGGGTTAGGGTTAGGGTTAGGGTTAGGGTTAGGGTTAGGGTTAGGGTTAGGGTTAGGGTTAGGGTTAGGGTTAGGGTTAGGGTTAGGGTTAGGGTTAGGGTTAGGGTTAGGGTTAGGGTTAGGGTTAGGGTTAGGGTTAGGGTTAGGGTTAGGGTTAGGGTTAGGGTTAGGGTTAGGGTTAGGGTTAGGGTTAGGGTTAGGGTTAGGGTTAGGGTTAGGGTTAGGGTTAGGGTTAGGGTTAGGGTTAGGGTTAGGGTTAGGGTTAGGGTTAGGGTTAGGGTTAGGGTTAGGGTTAGGGTTAGGGTTAGGGTTAGGGTTAGGGTTAGGGTTAGGGTTAGGGTTAGGGTTAGGGTTAGGGTTAGGGTTAGGGTTAGGGTTAGGGTTAGGGTTAGGGTTAGGGTTAGGGTTAGGGTTAGGGTTAGGGTTAGGGTTAGGGTTAGGGTTAGGGTTAGGGTTAGGGTTAGGGTTAGGGTTAGGGTTAGGGTTAGGGTTAGGGTTAGGGTTAGGGTTAGGGTTAGGGTTAGGGTTAGGGTTAGGGT
>NW_027675329.1:2675000-2804234 GCF_965601325.2 Salmo salar | reverse complement strand
ACAGGTCTATCTAATATTAATACTATGGTAATGAACTGAACAGGTCTATCTAATATTAATACTATGGTAATGAACTGAACAGGTCTATCTAATATTAATACTATGGTAATGAACTGAACAGGTCTATGAATCTAATATTAATACTATGGTAATGAACTGAACAGGTCTATCTAATATTAATACTATGGTATGAACTGAACAGGTCTATCTAATATTAATACTATGGTAATGAACTGAACAGGTCTATCTAATATTAATACTATGGTAATGAACTGAACAGGTCTATGAATCTAATATTAATACTATGGTAATGAACTGAACAGGTCTATGAATCTAATATTAATACTATGGTAATGAACTGAACAGGTCTATCTAATATTAATACTATGGTAATGAACTGAACAGGTCTATCTAATATTAATACTATGGTAATGAACTGAACAGGTCTATCTAATATTAATACTATGGTAATGAACTGAACAGGTCTATCTAATATTAATACTATGGTAATGAACTGAACAGGTCGATGAATCTAATATTAATACTATGGTAATGAACTGAACAGGTCTATGAATCTAATATTAATACTATGGTAATGAACTGAACAGGTCTAATCTAATATTAATACTATGGTAATGAACTGAACAGGTCTATCTAATATTAATACTATGGTAATGAACTGAACAGGTCTATCTAATATTAATACTATGGTAATGAACTGAACAGGTCTATCTAATATTAATACTATGGTAATGAACTGAACAGGTCTATCTAATATTAATACTATGGTAATGAACTGAACAGGTCTAATCTAATATTAATACTATGGTAATGAACTGAACAGGTCTAATCTAATATTAATACTATGGTAATGAACTGAACAGGTCTATCTAATATTAATACTATGGTAATGAACTGAACAGGTCTATCTAATATTAATACTATGGTAATGAACTGAACAGGTCTATCTAATATTAATACTATGGTAATGAACTGAACAGGTCTATCTAATATTAATACTATGGTAATGAACTGAACAGGTCTATCTAATATTAATACTATGGTAATGAACTGAACAGGTCTATCTAATATTAATACTATGGTAATGAACTGAACAGGTCGATGAATCTAATATTAATACTATGGTAATGAACTGAACAGGTCTATGAATCTAATATTAATACTATGGTAATGAACTGAACAGGTCTATGAATCTAATATTAATACTATGGTAATGAACTGAACAGGTCTATCTAATATTAATACTATGGTAATGAACTGAACAGGTCTATCTAATATTAATACTATGGTAATGAACTGAACAGGTCTATGAATCTAATATTAATACTATGGTAATGAACTGAACAGGTCTATCTAATATTAATACTATGGTAATGAACTGAACAGGTCTATGAATCTAATATTAATACTATGGTAATGAACTGAACAGGTCTATGAATCTAATATTAATACTATGGTAATGAACTGAACAGGTCTATCTAATATTAATACTATGGTAATGAACTGAACAGGTCTATGATCTAATATTAATACTATGGTAATGAACTGAACAGGTCTATATCTAATATTAATACTATGGTAATGAACTGAACAGGTCTATCTAATATTAATACTATGGTAATGAACTGAACAGGTCTATCTAATATTAATACTATGGTAATGAACTGAACAGGTCTATGAATCTAATATTAATACTATGGTTATGAACTGAACAGGTCTATGAATCTAATATTATTACTATGGTAATGAACTGAACAGGTCTATCTAATATTAATACTATGGTAATGAACTGAACAGGTCTATCTAATATTAATACTATGGTAATGAACTGAACAGGTCTATGAATCTAATATTAATACTATGGTAATGAACTGAACAGGTCTATCTAATATTAATACTATGGTAATGAACTGAACAGGTCTATCTAATATTAATACTATGGTAATGAACTGAACAGGTCTATGAATCTAATATTAATACTATGGTAATGAACTGAACAGGTCTATCTAATATTAATACTATGGTTATGAACTGAACAGGTCTATCTAATATTAATACTATGGTAATGAACTGAACAGGTCTATCTAATATTAATACTATGGTAATGAACTGAACAGGTCTATCTAATATTAATACTATGGTTATGAACTGAACAGGTCTATAATCTAATATTAATACTATGGTTATGAACTGAACAGGTCTATCTAATATTAATACTATGGTAATGAACTGAACAGGTCTATGCATCTAATATTAATACTATGGTTATGAACTGAACAGGTCTATCTAATATTAATACTATGGTTATGAACTGAACAGGTCTATCTAATATTAATACTATGGTAATGAACTGAACAGGTCTATCTAATATTAATACTATGGTAATGAACTGAACAGGTCTATCTAATATTAATACTATGGTAATGAACTGAACAGGTCTATGAATCTAATATTAATACTATGGTAATGAACTGAACAGGTCTATGAATCTAATATTAATACTATGGTAATGAACTGAACAGGTCTATGAATCTAATATTAATACTATGGTAATGAACTGAACAGGTCTATCTAATATTAATACTATGGTAATGAACTGAACAGGTCTATGATCTAATATTAATACTATGGTAATGAACTGAACAGGTCTATCTAATATTAATACTATGGTAATGAACTGAACAGGTCTATCTAATATTAATACTATGGTAATGACCTGAACAGGTCTATCTAATATTAATACTATGGTAATGAACTGAACAGGTCTATGAATCTAATATTAATACTATGGTAATGAACTGAACAGGTCTATCTAATATTAATACTATGGTTATGAACTGAACAGGTCTATCTAATATTAATACTATGGTAATGAACTGAACAGGTCTATCTAATATTAATACTATGGTAATGAACTGAACAGGTCTATGATCTAATATTAATACTATGGTAATGAACTGAACAGGTCTATGAATCTAATATTAATACTATGGTAATGAACTGAACAGGTCTATCTAATATTAATACTATGGTAATGAACTGAACAGGTCTATCTAATATTAATACTATGGTAATGAACTGAACAGGTCTATCTAATATTAATACTATGGTAATGAACTGAACAGGTCTAATCTAATATTAATACTATGGTAATGAACTGAACAGGTCGATGAATCTAATATTAATACTATGGTAATGAACTGAACAGGTCTATGAAGCTAACATTAATACTATGGTAATGAACTGAACAGGTCTATGAATCTAATATTATTACTATGGTAATGAACTGAACAGGTCTATCTAATATTAATACTATGGTAATGAACTGAACAGGTCTATCTAATATTAATACTATGGTAATGAACTGAACAGGTCTATCTAATATTAATACTATGGTAATGAACTGAACAGGTCTATCTAATATTAATACTATGGTAATGAACTGAACAGGTCTATCTAATATTAATACTATGGTAATGAACTGAACAGGTCTATCTAATATTAATACTATGGTAATGAACTGAACAGGTCTATCTACTATTAATACTATGGTAATGAACTGAACAGGTCTATCTAATATTAATACTATGGTAATGAACTGAACAGGTCTATCTAATATTAATACTATGGTAATGAACTGAACAGGTCTATCTAATATTAATACTATGGTAATGAACTGAACAGGTCTATCTAATATTAATACTATGGTAATGAACTGAACAGGTCTATCTAATATTAATACTATGGTAATGAACTGAACAGGTCGATGAATCTAATATTAATACTATGGTAATGAACTGAACAGGTCTATGAATCTAATATTAATACTATGGTAATGAACTGAACAGGTCTATGAATCTAATATTAATACTATGGTAATGAACTGAACAGGTCTATCTAATATTAATACTATGGTTATGAACTGAACAGGTCTATGAATCTAATATTAATACTATGGTTATAAACTGAACAGGTCTATGAATCTAATATTAATACTATGGTAATGAACTGAACAGGTCTATCTAATATTAATACTATGGTAATGAACTGAACAGGTCTATGAATCTAATATTAATACTATGGTTATAAACTGAACAGGTCTATGAATCTAATATTAATACTATGGTAATGAACTGAACAGGTCTATCTAATATTAATACTATGGTAATGAACTGAACAGGTCTATGAATCTAATATTAATACTATGGTAATGAACTGAACAGGTCAATCTAATATTAATACTATGGTAATGAACTGAACAGGTCTATCTAATATTAATACTATGGTAATGAACTGAACAGGTCTATCTAATATTAATACTATGGTAATGAACTGAACAGGTCTATGAATCTAATATTAATACTATGGTTATGAACTGAACAGGTCTATGAATCTAATATTATTACTATGGTAATGAACTGAACAGGTCTATCTAATATTAATACTATGGTAATGAACTGAACAGGTTTATCTAATATTAATAATATGGTAATGAACTGAACAGGTCTATGAATCTAATATTAATACTATGGTTATGAACTGAACAGGTCTATCTAATATTAATACTATGGTAATGAACTGAACAGGTCTATCTAATATTAATACTATGGTTATGAACTGAACAGGTCTATGAATCTAATATTAATACTATGGTAATGAACTGAACAGGTCTATGAATCTAATATTAATACTATGGTAATGAACTGAACAGGTCTATGAATCTAATATTAATACTATGGTAATGAACTGAACAGGTCTATGAATCTAATATTAATACTATGGTAATGAACTGAACAGGTCTATCTAATATTAATACTATGGTAATGAACTGAACAGGTCTATGAATCTAATATTAATACTATGGTAATGAACTGAACAGGTCTATCTAATATTAATACTATGGTAATGAACTGAACAGGTCTATCTAATATTAATACTATGGTAATGACCTGAACAGGTCTATCTAATATTAATACTATGGTAATGAACTGAACAGGTCTATCTAATATTAATACTATGGTAATGAACTGAACAGGTCTATCTAATATTAATACTATGGTAATGAACTGAACAGGTCGATGAATCTAATATTAATACTATGGTAATGAACTGAACAGGTCTATGAATCTAATATTAATACTATGGTAATGAACTGAACAGGTCTATGAATCTAATATTAATACTATGGTAATGAACTGAACAGGTCTATCTAATATTAATACTATGGTTATGAACTGAACAGGTCTATGAATCTAATATTAATACTATGGTTATAAACTGAACAGGTCTATGAATCTAATATTAATACTATGGTAATGAACTGAACAGGTCTATCTAATATTAATACTATGGTAATGAACTGAACAGGTCTATGAATCTAATATTAATACTATGGTTATAAACTGAACAGGTCTATGAATCTAATATTAATACTATGGTAATGAACTGAACAGGTCTATCTAATATTAATACTATGGTAATGAACTGAACAGGTCTATGAATCTAATATTAATACTATGGTAATGAACTGAACAGGTCAATCTAATATTAATACTATGGTAATGAACTGAACAGGTCTATCTAATATTAATACTATGGTAATGAACTGAACAGGTCTATCTAATATTAATACTATGGTAATGAACTGAACAGGTCTATGAATCTAATATTAATACTATGGTTATGAACTGAACAGGTCTATGAATCTAATATTATTACTATGGTAATGAACTGAACAGGTCTATCTAATATTAATACTATGGTAATGAACTGAACAGGTTTATCTAATATTAATAATATGGTAATGAACTGAACAGGTCTATGAATCTAATATTAATACTATGGTTATGAACTGAACAGGTCTATCTAATATTAATACTATGGTAATGAACTGAACAGGTCTATCTAATATTAATACTATGGTTATGAACTGAACAGGTCTATGAATCTAATATTAATACTATGGTAATGAACTGAACAGGTCTATGAATCTAATATTAATACTATGGTAATGAACTGAACAGGTCTATGAATCTAATATTAATACTATGGTAATGAACTGAACAGGTCTATGAATCTAATATTAATACTATGGTAATGAACTGAACAGGTCTATCTAATATTAATACTATGGTAATGAACTGAACAGGTCTATGAATCTAATATTAATACTATGGTAATGAACTGAACAGGTCTATCTAATATTAATACTATGGTAATGAACTGAACAGGTCTATCTAATATTAATACTATGGTAATGACCTGAACAGGTCTATCTAATATTAATACTATGGTAATGAACTGAACAGGTCTATGAATCTAATATTAATACTATGGTAATGAACTGAACAGGTCTATCTAATATTAATACTATGGTTATGAACTGAACAGGTCTATCTAATATTAATACTATGGTAATGAACTGAACAGGTCTATCTAATATTAATACTATGGTAATGAACTGAACAGGTCTATGAATCTAATATTAATACTATGGTAATGAACTGAACAGGTCTATGAATCTAATATTAATACTATGGTAATGAACTGAACAGGTCTATCTAATATTAATACTATGGTAATGAACTGAACAGGTCTATCTAATATTAATAATATGGTAATGAACTGAACAGGTCTATCTAATATTAATACTATGGTAATGAACTGAACAGGTCTATCTAATATTAATACTATGGTAATGAACTGAACAGGTCGATGAATCTAATATTAATACTATGGTAATGAACTGAACAGGTCTATGAAGCTAACATTAATACTATGGTAATGAACTGAACAGGTCTATGAATCTAATATTATTACTATGGTAATGAACTGAACAGGTCTATCTAATATTAATACTATGGTAATGAACTGAACAGGTCTATCTAATATTAATACTATGGTAATGAACTGAACAGGTCTATCTAATATTAATACTATGGTAATGAACTGAACAGGTCTATCTAATATTAATACTATGGTAATGAACTGAACAGGTCTATCTAATATTAATACTATGGTAATGAACTGAACAGGTCTATCTAATATTAATACTATGGTAATGAACTGAACAGGTCTATCTACTATTAATACTATGGTAATGAACTGAACAGGTCTATCTAATATTAATACTATGGTAATGAACTGAACAGGTCTATCTAATATTAATACTATGGTAATGAACTGAACAGGTCTATCTAATATTAATACTATGGTAATGAACTGAACAGGTCTATCTAATATTAATACTATGGTAATGAACTGAACAGGTCTATCTAATATTAATACTATGGTAATGAACTGAACAGGTCGATGAATCTAATATTAATACTATGGTAATGAACTGAACAGGTCTATGAATCTAATATTAATACTATGGTAATGAACTGAACAGGTCTATGAATCTAATATTAATACTATGGTAATGAACTGAACAGGTCTATCTAATATTAATACTATGGTTATGAACTGAACAGGTCTATGAATCTAATATTAATACTATGGTTATAAACTGAACAGGTCTATGAATCTAATATTAATACTATGGTAATGAACTGAACAGGTCTATCTAATATTAATACTATGGTAATGAACTGAACAGGTCTATGAATCTAATATTAATACTATGGTTATAAACTGAACAGGTCTATGAATCTAATATTAATACTATGGTAATGAACTGAACAGGTCTATCTAATATTAATACTATGGTAATGAACTGAACAGGTCTATGAATCTAATATTAATACTATGGTAATGAACTGAACAGGTCAATCTAATATTAATACTATGGTAATGAACTGAACAGGTCTATCTAATATTAATACTATGGTAATGAACTGAACAGGTCTATCTAATATTAATACTATGGTAATGAACTGAACAGGTCTATGAATCTAATATTAATACTATGGTTATGAACTGAACAGGTCTATGAATCTAATATTATTACTATGGTAATGAACTGAACAGGTCTATCTAATATTAATACTATGGTAATGAACTGAACAGGTTTATCTAATATTAATAATATGGTAATGAACTGAACAGGTCTATGAATCTAATATTAATACTATGGTTATGAACTGAACAGGTCTATCTAATATTAATACTATGGTAATGAACTGAACAGGTCTATCTAATATTAATACTATGGTTATGAACTGAACAGGTCTATGAATCTAATATTAATACTATGGTAATGAACTGAACAGGTCTATCTAATATTAATACTATGGTAATGAACTGAACAGGTCTATCTAATATTAATACTATGGTTATGAACTGAACAGGTCTATAAATCTAATATTAATACTATGGTTATGAACTGAACAGGTCTATCTAATATTAATACTATGGTAATGAACTGAACAGGTCTATGCATCTAATATTAATACTATGGTTATGAACTGAACAGGTCTATCTAATATTAATACTATGGTTATGAACTGAACAGGTCTATCTAATATTAATACTATGGTAATGAACTGAACAGGTCTATCTAATATTAATACTATGGTAATGAACTGAACAGGTCTATCTAATATTAATACTATGGTAATGAACTGAACAGGTCTATGAATCTAATATTAATACTATGGTAATGAACTGAACAGGTCTATGAATCTAATATTAATACTATGGTAATGAACTGAACAGGTCTATCTAATATTAATACTATGGTAATGAACTGAAAAGGTCTATGAATCTAATATTAATACTATGGTAATGAACTGAACAGGTCTATCTAATATTAATACTATGGTAATGAACTGAACAGGTCTATCTAATATTAATACTATGGTAATGACCTGAACAGGTCTATCTAATATTAATACTATGGTAATGAACTGAACAGGTCTATCTAATATTAATACTATGGTAATGAACTGAACAGGTCTATCTAATATTAATACTATGGTAATGAACTGAACAGGTCGATGAATCTAATATTAATACTATGGTAATGAACTGAACAGGTCTATGAATCTAATATTAATACTATGGTAATGAACTGAACAGGTCTATCTAATATTAATACTATGGTTATGAACTGAACAGGTCTATGAATCTAATATTAATACTATGGTAATGAACTGAACAGGTCTATGAATCTAATATTAATACTATGGTAATGAACTGAACAGGTCTATCTAATATTAATACTATGGTAATGAACTGAACAGGTCTATCTAATATTAATACTATGGTAATGAACTGAACAGGTCTATCTACTATTAATACTATGGTAATGAACTGAACAGGTCTATCTAATATTAATACTATGGTAATGAACTGAACAGGTCTATCTAATATTAATACTATGGTAATGAACTGAACAGGTCTATCTAATATTAATACTATGGTATTGAACTGAACAGGTCTATCTAATATTAATACTATGGTAATGAACTGAACAGGTCTATCTAATATTAATACTATGGTAATGAACTGAACAGGTCGATGAATCTAATATTAATACTATGGTAATGAACTGAACAGGTCGATGAATCTAATATTAATACTATGGTAATGAACTGAACAGGTCTATGAATCTAATATTAATACTATGGTAATGAACTGAACAGGTCTATGAATCTAATATTAATACTATGGTAATGAACTGAACAGGTCTATCTAATATTAATACTATGGTAATGAACTGAACAGGTCTATCTAATATTAATACTATGGTAATGAACTGAACAGGTCTATCTAATATTAATACTATGGTAATGAACTGAACAGGTCTATCTAATATTAATACTATGGTTATGAACTGAACAGGTCTATCTAATATTAATACTATGGTAATGAACTGAACAGGTCTATCTAATATTAATACTATGGTAATGAACTGAACAGGTCTATCTAATATTAATACTATGGTAATGAACTGAACAGGTCTATCTAATATTAATACCATGGTAATGAACTGAACAGGTCTATCTAATATTAATACTATGCTAATGAACTGAACAGGTCTATGAATCTAATATTAATACTATGGTAATGAACTGAACAGGTCTATGAATCTAATATTAATACTATGGTAATGAACTGAACAGGTCTATGAATCTAATATTAATACTATGGTAATGAACTGAACAGGTCTATGCATCTAATATTAATACTATGGTAATGAACTGAACAGGTCTATGAATCTAATATTAATACTATGGTAATGAACTGAACAGGTCTATGAAGCTAACATTAATACTATGGTAATGAACTGAACAGGTCGATGAATCTAATATTAGTACTATGGTAATGAACTGAACAGGTCGATGAATCTAATATTAATACTATGGTAATGAACTGAACAGGTCGATGAATCTAATATTAATACTATGGTAATGAACTGAACAGGTCTATCTAATATTTATACTATGGTAATGAACTGAACAGGTCTATCTAATATTAATACTATGGTAATGAACTGAACAGGTCTATCTAATATTAATACTATGGTAATGAACTGAACAGGTCTATCTAATATTAATACTATGGTAATGAACTGAACAGGTCTATCTAATATTAATACTATGGTAATGAACTGAACAGGTCTATGAATCTAATATTAATACTATGGTAATGAACTGAACAGGTCTATGAATCTAATATTAATACTATGGTAATGAACTGAACAGGTCTATCTAATATTAATACTATGGTAATGAACTGAACAGGTCTATCTAATATTAATACTATGGTAATGAACTGAACAGGTCTATCTAATATTAATACTATGGTAATGAACTGAACAGGTCTATCTAATATTAATACTATGGTTATGAACTGAACAGGTCTATCTAATATTAATACTATGGTAATGAACTGAACAGGTCTATCTAATATTAATACTATGGTAATGAACTGAACAGGTCTATCTAATATTAATACTATGGTAATGAACTGAACAGGTCTATCTAATATTAATACTATGGTAATGAACTGAACAGGTCTATGAATCTAATATTAATACTATGGTAATGAACTGAACAGGTCTATGAATCTAATATTAATACTATGGTAATGAACTGAACAGGTCTATGAATCTAATATTAATACTATGGTAATGAACTGAACAGGTCTATGAATCTAATATTAATACTATGGTAATGAACTGAACAGGTCTATCTAATATTAATACTATGGTAATGAACTGAACAGGTCTATCTAATATTAATACTATGGTAATGAACTGAACAGGTCTATCTAATATTAATACTATGGTAATGAACTGAACAGGTCGATGAATCTAATATTAATACTATGGTAATGAACTGAACAGGTCTATGAATCTAATATTAATACTATGGTAATGAACTGAACAGGTCTATTAATCTAATATTAATACTATGGTAATGAACTGAACAGGTCTATCTAATATTAATACTATGGTTATGAACTGAACAGGTCTATGAATCTAATATTAATACTATGGTTATGAACTGAACAGGTCTATCTAATATTAATACTATGGTTATGAACTGAACAGGTCTATGAATCTAATATTAATACTATGGTTATAAACTGAACAGGTCTATGAATCTAATATTAATACTATGGTAATGAACTGAACAGGTCTATCTAATATTAATACTATGGTAATGAACTGAACAGGTCTATGAATCTAATATTAATACTATGGTAATGAACTGAACAGGTCTATCTAATATTAATACTATGGTTATGAACTGAACAGGTCTATCTAATATTAATACTATGGTAATGAACTGAACAGGTCTATCTAATATTAATACTATGGTAATGAACTGAACAGGTCTATGAATCTAATATTAATACTATGGTAATGAACTGAACAGGTCTATGAATCTAATATTAATACTATGGTAATGAACTGAACAGGTCTATCTAATATTAATACTATGGTAATGAACTGAACAGGTCTATCTAATATTAATACTATGGTAATGAACTGAACAGGTCTATCTAATATTAATACTATGGTAATGAACTGAACAGGTCTATCTAATATTAATACTATGGTTATGAACTGAACAGGTCTATCTAATATTAATACTATGGTAATGAACTGAACAGGTCTATCTAATATTAATACTATGGTAATGAACTGAACAGGTCTATCTAATATTAATACTATGGTAATGAACTGAACAGGTCTATCTAATATTAATACTATGGTAATGAACTGAACAGGTCTATCTAATATTAATACTATGGTAATGAACTGAACAGGTCTATGAATCTAATATTAATACTATGGTAATGAACTGAACAGGTCTATGAATCTAATATTAATACTATGGTAATGAACTGAACAGGTCTATGAATCTAATATTAATACTATGGTAATGAACTGAACAGGTCTATGAATCTAATATTAATACTATGGTAATGAACTGAACAGGTCTATGCATCTAATATTAATACTATGGTAATGAACTGAACAGGTCTATGAATCTAATATTAATACTATGGTAATGAACTGAACAGGTCTATGAAGCTAACATTAATACTATGGTAATGAACTGAACAGGTCGATGAATCTAATATTAGTACTATGGTAATGAACTGAACAGGTCGATGAATCTAATATTAATACTATGGTAATGAACTGAACAGGTCGATGAATCTAATATTAATACTATGGTAATGAACTGAACAGGTCTATCTAATATTTATACTATGGTAATGAACTGAACAGGTCTATCTAATATTAATACTATGGTAATGAACTGAACAGGTCTATCTAATATTAATACTATGGTAATGAACTGAACAGGTCTATCTAATATTAATACTATGGTTATGAACTGAACAGGTCTATCTAATATTAATACTATGGTAATGAACTGAACAGGTCTATCTAATATTAATACTATGGTAATGAACTGAACAGGTCTATCTACTATTAATACTATGGTAATGAACTGAACAGGTCTATCTAATATTAATACTATGGTAATGAACTGAACAGGTCTATCTAATATTAATACTATGGTAATGAACTGAACAGGTCTATCTACTATTAATACTATGGTAATGAACTGAACAGGTCTATCTAATATTAATACTATGGTAATGAACTGAACAGGTCTATCTAATATTAATACTATGGTAATGAACTGAACAGGTCTATCTAATATTAATACTATGGTAATGAACTGAACAGGTCTATCTAATATTAATACTATGGTAATGAACTGAACAGGTCTATCTAATATTAATACTATGGTAATGAACTGAACAGGTCGATGAATCTAATATTAATACTATGGTAATGAACTGAACAGGTCTATGAATCTAATATTAATACTATGGTAATGAACTGAACAGGTCTATGAATCTAATATTAATACTATGGTAATGAACTGAACAGGTCTATCTAATATTAATACTATGGTTATGAACTGAACAGGTCTATGAATCTAATATTAATACTATGGTTATAAACTGAACAGGTCTATGAATCTAATATTAATACTATGGTAATGAACTGAACAGGTCTATCTAATATTAATACTATGGTAATGAACTGAACAGGTCTATGAATCTAATATTAATACTATGGTTATAAACTGAACAGGTCTATGAATCTAATATTAATACTATGGTAATGAACTGAACAGGTCTATCTAATATTAATACTATGGTAATGAACTGAACAGGTCTATGAATCTAATATTAATACTATGGTAATGAACTGAACAGGTCAATCTAATATTAATACTATGGTAATGAACTGAACAGGTCTATCTAATATTAATACTATGGTAATGAACTGAACAGGTCTATCTAATATTAATACTATGGTAATGAACTGAACAGGTCTATGAATCTAATATTAATACTATGGTTATGAACTGAACAGGTCTATGAATCTAATATTATTACTATGGTAATGAACTGAACAGGTCTATCTAATATTAATACTATGGTAATGAACTGAACAGGTTTATCTAATATTAATAATATGGTAATGAACTGAACAGGTCTATGAATCTAATATTAATACTATGGTTATGAACTGAACAGGTCTATCTAATATTAATACTATGGTAATGAACTGAACAGGTCTATCTAATATTAATACTATGGTTATGAACTGAACAGGTCTATGAATCTAATATTAATACTATGGTAATGAACTGAACAGGTCTATCTAATATTAATACTATGGTTATGAACTGAACAGGTCTATCTAATATTAATACTATGGTAATGAACTGAACAGGTCTATCTAATATTAATACTATGGTAATGAACTGAACAGGTCTATCTAATATTAATACTATGGTTATGAACTGAACAGGTCTATAAATCTAATATTAATACTATGGTTATGAACTGAACAGGTCTATCTAATATTAATACTATGGTAATGAACTGAACAGGTCTATGCATCTAATATTAATACTATGGTTATGAACTGAACAGGTCTATCTAATATTAATACTATGGTTATGAACTGAACAGGTCTATCTAATATTAATACTATGGTAATGAACTGAACAGGTCTATCTAATATTAATACTATGGTAATGAACTGAACAGGTCTATCTAATATTAATACTATGGTAATGAACTGAACAGGTCTATGAATCTAATATTAATACTATGGTAATGAACTGAACAGGTCTATGAATCTAATATTAATACTATGGTAATGAACTGAACAGGTCTATGAATCTAATATTAATACTATGGTAATGAACTGAACAGGTCTATCTAATATTAATACTATGGTAATGAACTGAACAGGTCTATGAATCTAATATTAATACTATGGTAATGAACTGAACAGGTCTATCTAATATTAATACTATGGTAATGAACTGAACAGGTCTATCTAATATTAATACTATGGTAATGACCTGAACAGGTCTATCTAATATTAATACTATGGTAATGAACTGAACAGGTCTATCTAATATTAATACTATGGTAATGAACTGAACAGGTCTATCTAATATTAATACTATGGTAATGAACTGAACAGGTCGATGAATCTAATATTAATACTATGGTAATGAACTGAACAGGTCTATGAATCTAATATTAATACTATGGTAATGAACTGAACAGGTCTATCTAATATTAATACTATGGTTATGAACTGAACAGGTCTATAAATCTAATATTAATACTATGGTTATAAACTGAACAGGTCTATGAATCTAATATTAATACTATGGTAATGAACTGAACAGGTCTATGAATCTAATATTAATACTATGGTAATGAACTGAACAGGTCTATCTAATATTAATACTATGGTAATGAACTGAACAGGTCTATCTAATATTAATACTATGGTAATGAACTGAACAGGTCTATCTAATATTAATACTATGGTAATGAACTGAACAGGTCTATCTACTATTAATACTATGGTAATGAACTGAACAGGTCTATCTAATATTAATACTATGGTAATGAACTGAACAGGTCTATCTAATATTAATACTATGGTAATGAACTGAACAGGTCTATCTAATATTAATACTATGGTATTGAACTGAACAGGTCTATCTAATATTAATACTATGGTAATGAACTGAACAGGTCTATCTAATATTAATACTATGGTAATGAACTGAACAGGTCGATGAATCTAATATTAATACTATGGTAATGAACTGAACAGGTCTATGAATCTAATATTAATACTATGGTAATGAACTGAACAGGTCTATGAATCTAATATTAATGCTATGGTAATGAACTGAACAGGTCTATCTAATATTAATACTATGGTTATGAACTGAACAGGTCTATGAATCTAATATTAATACTATGGTTATAAACTGAACAGGTCTATGAATCTAATATTAATACTATGGTAATGAACTGAACAGGTCTATCTAATATTAATACTATGGTTATGAACTGAACAGGTCTATGAATCTAATATTAATACTATGGTTATAAACTGAACAGGTCTATGAATCTAATATTAATACTATGGTAATGAACTGAACAGGTCTATCTAATATTAATACTATGGTAATGAACTGAACAGGTCTATGAATCTAATATTAATACTATGGTAATGAACTGAACAGGTCAATCTAATATTAATACTATGGTAATGAACTGAACAGGTCTATCTAATATTAATACTATGGTAATGAACTGAACAGGTCTATCTAATATTAATACTATGGTAATGAACTGAACAGGTCTATGAATCTAATATTAATACTATGGTTATGAACTGAACAGGTCTATGAATCTAATATTATTACTATGGTAATGAACTGAACAGGTCTATCTAATATTAATACTATGGTAATGAACTGAACAGGTTTATCTAATATTAATAATATGGTAATGAACTGAACAGGTCTATGAATCTAATATTAATACTATGGTTATGAACTGAACAGGTCTATGAATCTAATATTAATACTATGGTAATGAACTGAACAGGTCTATCTAATATTAATACTATGGTTATGAACTGAACAGGTCTATCTAATATTAATACTATGGTAATGAACTGAACAGGTCTATGCATCTAATATTAATACTATGGTAATGAACTGAACAGGTCTATCTAATATTAATACTATGGTAATGAACTGAACAGGTCTATCTAATATTAATACTATGGTAATGAACTGAACAGGTCTATCTAATATTAATACTATGGTAATGAACTGAACAGGTCTATCTAATATTAATACTATGGTAATGAACTGAACAGGTTTATCTAATATTAATACTATGGTAATGACCTGAACAGGTCTATGAATCTAATATTAATACTATGGTAATGAACTGAACAGGTCTATGAATCTAATATTAATACTATGGTTATGAACTGAACAGGTCTATGAATCTAATATTAATACTATGGTAATGAACTGAACAGGTCTATCTAATATTAATACTATGGTAATGAACTGAACAGGTCTATCTAATATTAATACTATGGTAATGAACTGAACAGGTCTATCTAATATTAATACTATGGTTATGAACTGAACAGGTCTATAAATCTAATATTAATACTATGGTTATGAACTGAACAGGTCTATCTAATATTAATACTATGGTAATGAACTGAACAGGTCTATGCATCTAATATTAATACTATGGTAATGAACTGAACAGGTCTATCTAATATTAATACTATGGTAATGAACTGAACAGGTCTATCTAATATTAATACTATGGTAATGAACTGAACTGGTCTATCTAATATTAATACTATGGTAATGAACTGAACAGGTCTATCTAATATTAATACTATGGTAATGAAATGAACAGGTCTATGAATCTAATATTAATACTATGGTAATGAACTGAACAGGTCTATGAATCTAATATTAATACTATGGTAATGAACTGAACAGGTCTATCTAATATTAATACTATGGTAATGAACTGAACAGGTCTATGAATCTAATATTAATACTATGGTAATGAACTGAACAGGTCTATGAATCTAATATTAATACTATGGTAATGAACTGAACAGGTCTATCTAATATTAATACTATGGTAATGAACTGAACAGGTCTATCTAATATTAATACTATGGTAATGAACTGAACAGGTCTATCTAATATTAATACTATGGTAATGAACTGAACAGGTCGATGAATCTAATATTAATACTATGGTAATGAACTGAACAGGTCTATGAATCTAATATTAATACTATGGTAATGAACTGAACAGGTCTATTAATCTAATATTAATACTATGGTAATGAACTGAACAGGTCTATCTAATATTAATACTATGGTTATGAACTGAACAGGTCTATGAATCTAATATTAATACTATGGTTATGAACTGAACAGGTCTATCTAATATTAATACTATGGTTATGAACTGAACAGGTCTATGAATCTAATATTAATACTATGGTTATAAACTGAACAGGTCTATGAATCTAATATTAATACTATGGTAATGAACTGAACAGGTCTATCTAATATTAATACTATGGTAATGAACTGAACAGGTCTATGAATCTAATATTAATACTATGGTAATGAACTGAACAGGTCTATCTAATATTAATACTATGGTTATGAACTGAACAGGTCTATCTAATATTAATACTATGGTAATGAACTGAACAGGTCTATCTAATATTAATACTATGGTAATGAACTGAACAGGTCTATGAATCTAATATTAATACTATGGTAATGAACTGAACAGGTCTATGAATCTAATATTAATACTATGGTAATGAACTGAACAGGTCTATCTAATATTAATACTATGGTAATGAACTGAACAGGTCTATCTAATATTAATACTATGGTAATGAACTGAACAGGTCTATCTAATATTAATACTATGGTAATGAACTGAACAGGTCTATCTAATATTAATACTATGGTTATGAACTGAACAGGTCTATCTAATATTAATACTATGGTAATGAACTGAACAGGTCTATCTAATATTAATACTATGGTAATGAACTGAACAGGTCTATCTAATATTAATACTATGGTAATGAACTGAACAGGTCTATCTAATATTAATACTATGGTAATGAACTGAACAGGTCTATCTAATATTAATACTATGGTAATGAACTGAACAGGTCTATGAATCTAATATTAATACTATGGTAATGAACTGAACAGGTCTATGAATCTAATATTAATACTATGGTAATGAACTGAACAGGTCTATGAATCTAATATTAATACTATGGTAATGAACTGAACAGGTCTATGAATCTAATATTAATACTATGGTAATGAACTGAACAGGTCTATGCATCTAATATTAATACTATGGTAATGAACTGAACAGGTCTATGAATCTAATATTAATACTATGGTAATGAACTGAACAGGTCTATGAAGCTAACATTAATACTATGGTAATGAACTGAACAGGTCGATGAATCTAATATTAGTACTATGGTAATGAACTGAACAGGTCGATGAATCTAATATTAATACTATGGTAATGAACTGAACAGGTCGATGAATCTAATATTAATACTATGGTAATGAACTGAACAGGTCTATCTAATATTTATACTATGGTAATGAACTGAACAGGTCTATCTAATATTAATACTATGGTAATGAACTGAACAGGTCTATCTAATATTAATACTATGGTAATGAACTGAACAGGTCTATCTAATATTAATACTATGGTTATGAACTGAACAGGTCTATCTAATATTAATACTATGGTAATGAACTGAACAGGTCTATCTAATATTAATACTATGGTAATGAACTGAACAGGTCTATCTACTATTAATACTATGGTAATGAACTGAACAGGTCTATCTAATATTAATACTATGGTAATGAACTGAACAGGTCTATCTAATATTAATACTATGGTAATGAACTGAACAGGTCTATCTACTATTAATACTATGGTAATGAACTGAACAGGTCTATCTAATATTAATACTATGGTAATGAACTGAACAGGTCTATCTAATATTAATACTATGGTAATGAACTGAACAGGTCTATCTAATATTAATACTATGGTAATGAACTGAACAGGTCTATCTAATATTAATACTATGGTAATGAACTGAACAGGTCTATCTAATATTAATACTATGGTAATGAACTGAACAGGTCGATGAATCTAATATTAATACTATGGTAATGAACTGAACAGGTCTATGAATCTAATATTAATACTATGGTAATGAACTGAACAGGTCTATGAATCTAATATTAATACTATGGTAATGAACTGAACAGGTCTATCTAATATTAATACTATGGTTATGAACTGAACAGGTCTATGAATCTAATATTAATACTATGGTTATAAACTGAACAGGTCTATGAATCTAATATTAATACTATGGTAATGAACTGAACAGGTCTATCTAATATTAATACTATGGTAATGAACTGAACAGGTCTATGAATCTAATATTAATACTATGGTTATAAACTGAACAGGTCTATGAATCTAATATTAATACTATGGTAATGAACTGAACAGGTCTATCTAATATTAATACTATGGTAATGAACTGAACAGGTCTATGAATCTAATATTAATACTATGGTAATGAACTGAACAGGTCAATCTAATATTAATACTATGGTAATGAACTGAACAGGTCTATCTAATATTAATACTATGGTAATGAACTGAACAGGTCTATCTAATATTAATACTATGGTAATGAACTGAACAGGTCTATGAATCTAATATTAATACTATGGTTATGAACTGAACAGGTCTATGAATCTAATATTATTACTATGGTAATGAACTGAACAGGTCTATCTAATATTAATACTATGGTAATGAACTGAACAGGTTTATCTAATATTAATAATATGGTAATGAACTGAACAGGTCTATGAATCTAATATTAATACTATGGTTATGAACTGAACAGGTCTATCTAATATTAATACTATGGTAATGAACTGAACAGGTCTATCTAATATTAATACTATGGTTATGAACTGAACAGGTCTATGAATCTAATATTAATACTATGGTAATGAACTGAACAGGTCTATCTAATATTAATACTATGGTTATGAACTGAACAGGTCTATCTAATATTAATACTATGGTAATGAACTGAACAGGTCTATCTAATATTAATACTATGGTAATGAACTGAACAGGTCTATCTAATATTAATACTATGGTTATGAACTGAACAGGTCTATAAATCTAATATTAATACTATGGTTATGAACTGAACAGGTCTATCTAATATTAATACTATGGTAATGAACTGAACAGGTCTATGCATCTAATATTAATACTATGGTTATGAACTGAACAGGTCTATCTAATATTAATACTATGGTTATGAACTGAACAGGTCTATCTAATATTAATACTATGGTAATGAACTGAACAGGTCTATCTAATATTAATACTATGGTAATGAACTGAACAGGTCTATCTAATATTAATACTATGGTAATGAACTGAACAGGTCTATGAATCTAATATTAATACTATGGTAATGAACTGAACAGGTCTATGAATCTAATATTAATACTATGGTAATGAACTGAACAGGTCTATGAATCTAATATTAATACTATGGTAATGAACTGAACAGGTCTATCTAATATTAATACTATGGTAATGAACTGAACAGGTCTATGAATCTAATATTAATACTATGGTAATGAACTGAACAGGTCTATCTAATATTAATACTATGGTAATGAACTGAACAGGTCTATCTAATATTAATACTATGGTAATGACCTGAACAGGTCTATCTAATATTAATACTATGGTAATGAACTGAACAGGTCTATCTAATATTAATACTATGGTAATGAACTGAACAGGTCTATCTAATATTAATACTATGGTAATGAACTGAACAGGTCGATGAATCTAATATTAATACTATGGTAATGAACTGAACAGGTCTATGAATCTAATATTAATACTATGGTAATGAACTGAACAGGTCTATCTAATATTAATACTATGGTTATGAACTGAACAGGTCTATAATCTAATATTAATACTATGGTTATAAACTGAACAGGTCTATGAATCTAATATTAATACTATGGTAATGAACTGAACAGGTCTATGAATCTAATATTAATACTATGGTAATGAACTGAACAGGTCTATCTAATATTAATACTATGGTAATGAACTGAACAGGTCTATCTAATATTAATACTATGGTAATGAACTGAACAGGTCTATCTAATATTAATACTATGGTAATGAACTGAACAGGTCTATCTACTATTAATACTATGGTAATGAACTGAACAGGTCTATCTAATATTAATACTATGGTAATGAACTGAACAGGTCTATCTAATATTAATACTATGGTAATGAACTGAACAGGTCTATCTAATATTAATACTATGGTATTGAACTGAACAGGTCTATCTAATATTAATACTATGGTAATGAACTGAACAGGTCTATCTAATATTAATACTATGGTAATGAACTGAACAGGTCGATGAATCTAATATTAATACTATGGTAATGAACTGAACAGGTCTATGAATCTAATATTAATACTATGGTAATGAACTGAACAGGTCTATGAATCTAATATTAATGCTATGGTAATGAACTGAACAGGTCTATCTAATATTAATACTATGGTTATGAACTGAACAGGTCTATGAATCTAATATTAATACTATGGTTATAAACTGAACAGGTCTATGAATCTAATATTAATACTATGGTAATGAACTGAACAGGTCTATCTAATATTAATACTATGGTTATGAACTGAACAGGTCTATGAATCTAATATTAATACTATGGTTATAAACTGAACAGGTCTATGAATCTAATATTAATACTATGGTAATGAACTGAACAGGTCTATCTAATATTAATACTATGGTAATGAACTGAACAGGTCTATGAATCTAATATTAATACTATGGTAATGAACTGAACAGGTCAATCTAATATTAATACTATGGTAATGAACTGAACAGGTCTATCTAATATTAATACTATGGTAATGAACTGAACAGGTCTATCTAATATTAATACTATGGTAATGAACTGAACAGGTCTATGAATCTAATATTAATACTATGGTTATGAACTGAACAGGTCTATGAATCTAATATTATTACTATGGTAATGAACTGAACAGGTCTATCTAATATTAATACTATGGTAATGAACTGAACAGGTTTATCTAATATTAATAATATGGTAATGAACTGAACAGGTCTATGAATCTAATATTAATACTATGGTTATGAACTGAACAGGTCTATGAATCTAATATTAATACTATGGTAATGAACTGAACAGGTCTATCTAATATTAATACTATGGTTATGAACTGAACAGGTCTATCTAATATTAATACTATGGTAATGAACTGAACAGGTCTATGCATCTAATATTAATACTATGGTAATGAACTGAACAGGTCTATCTAATATTAATACTATGGTAATGAACTGAACAGGTCTATCTAATATTAATACTATGGTAATGAACTGAACAGGTCTATCTAATATTAATACTATGGTAATGAACTGAACAGGTCTATCTAATATTAATACTATGGTAATGAACTGAACAGGTTTATCTAATATTAATACTATGGTAATGACCTGAACAGGTCTATGAATCTAATATTAATACTATGGTAATGAACTGAACAGGTCTATGAATCTAATATTAATACTATGGTTATGAACTGAACAGGTCTATGAATCTAATATTAATACTATGGTAATGAACTGAACAGGTCTATCTAATATTAATACTATGGTAATGAACTGAACAGGTCTATCTAATATTAATACTATGGTAATGAACTGAACAGGTCTATCTAATATTAATACTATGGTTATGAACTGAACAGGTCTATAAATCTAATATTAATACTATGGTTATGAACTGAACAGGTCTATCTAATATTAATACTATGGTAATGAACTGAACAGGTCTATGCATCTAATATTAATACTATGGTAATGAACTGAACAGGTCTATCTAATATTAATACTATGGTAATGAACTGAACAGGTCTATCTAATATTAATACTATGGTAATGAACTGAACTGGTCTATCTAATATTAATACTATGGTAATGAACTGAACAGGTCTATCTAATATTAATACTATGGTAATGAAATGAACAGGTCTATGAATCTAATATTAATACTATGGTAATGAACTGAACAGGTCTATGAATCTAATATTAATACTATGGTAATGAACTGAACAGGTCTATCTAATATTAATACTATGGTAATGAACTGAACAGGTCTATCTAATATTAATACTATGGTAATGAACTGAACAGGTCTATGAATCTAATATTAATACTATGGTAATGAACTGAACAGGTCTATGAATCTAATATTAATACTATGGTAATGAACTGAACAGGTCTATCTAATATCAATACTATGGTAATGAACTGAACAGGTCTATCTAATATTAATACTATGGTAATGAACTGAACAGGTCTATCTAATATTAATACTATGGTAATGAACTGAACAGGTCTATCTAATATTAATACTATGGTAATGAACTGAACAGGTCTATCTAATATTAATACTATGGTAATGAACTGAACAGGTCTATCTAATATTAATACTATGGTAATGAACTGAACAGGTCTATGAATCTAATATTAATACTATGGTAATGAACTGAACAGGTCTATCTAATATCAATACTATGGTAATGAACTGAACAGGTCTATCTAATATTAATACTATGGTAATGAACTGAACAGGTCTATGAATCTAATATTAATACTATGGTAATGAACTGAACAGGTCTATCTAATATTAATACTATGGTAATGAACTGAACAGGTCTATGAATCTAATATTAATACTATGGTAATGAACTGAACAGGTCTATGAATCTAATATTAATACTATGGTAATGAACTGAACAGGTCTATCTAATATTAATACTATGGTAATGAACTGAACAGGTCTATGAATCTAATATTATTACTATGGTAATGAACTGAACAGGTCTATCTAATATTAATACTATGGTAATGAACTGAACAGGTCTATCTAATATTAATACTATGGTAATGAACTGAACAGGTCTATGAATCTAATATTAATACTATGGTAATGAACTGAACAGGTCTATCTAATATCAATACTATGGTAATGAACTGAACAGGTCTATCTAATATTAATACTATGGTAATGAACTGAACAGGTCTATCTAATATTAATACTATGGTAATGAACTGAACAGGTCTATCTAATATTAATACTATGGTAATGAACTGAACAGGTCTATCTAATATTAATACTATGGTAATGAACTGAACAGGTCTATCTAATATTAATACTATGGTAATGAACTGAACAGGTCGATGAATCTAATATTAATACTATGGTAATGAACTGAACAGGTCTATGAATCTAATATTAATACTATGGTAATGAACTGAACAGGTCTATCTAATATCAATACTATGGTAATGAACTGAACAGGTCTATCTAATATTAATACTATGGTAATGAACTGAACAGGTCTATGAATCTAATATTAATACTATGGTAATGAACTGAACAGGTCTATCTAATATTAATACTATGGTAATGAACTGAACAGGTCTATGAATCTAATATTAATACTATGGTAATGAACTGAACAGGTCTATGAATCTAATATTAATACTATGGTAATGAACTGAACAGGTCTATCTAATATTAATACTATGGTTATGAACTGAACAGGTCTATAAATCTATTATTAATACTATGGTTATGAACTGAACAGGTCTATGAATCTAATATTAATACTATGGTAATGAACTGAACAGGTCTATGAATCTAATATTAATACTATGGTAATGAACTGAACAGGTCTATCTAATATTAATACTATGGTAATGAACTGAACAGGTCTATCTAATATTAATACTATGGTAATGAACTGAACAGGTCTATGAATCTGATATTAATACTATGGTAATGAACTGAACAGGTCTATAAATCTATTATTAATACTATGGTTATAAACTGAACAGGTCTATGAATCTAATATTAATACTATGGTAATGAACTGAACAGGTCTATGAATCTAATATTAATACTATGGTAATGAACTGAACAGGTCTATCTAATATTAATACTATGGTAATGAACTGAACAGGTCTATGAATCTAATATTATTACTATGGTAATGAACTGAACAGGTCTATCTAATATTAATACTATGGTAATGAACTGAACAGGTCTATCTAATATTAATACTATGGTTATGAACTGAACAGGTCTATCTAATATTAATACTATGGTAATGAACTGAACAGGTCTATGAATCTAATATTAATACTATGGTAATGAACTGAACAGGTCTATCTAATATTAATACTATGGTAATGAACTGAACAGGTCTATGAATCTAATATTAATACTATGGTAATGAACTGAACAGGTCTATCTAATATTAATACTATGGTAATGAACTGAACAGGTCTATCTAATATTAATACTATGGTAATGAACTGAACAGGTCTATCTAATATTAATACTATGGTAATGAACTGAACAGGTCTATCTAATATTAATACTATGGTAATGAACTGAACAGGTCTATGAATCTAATATTAATACTATGGTAATGAACTGAACAGGTCTATAAATCTAATATTAATACTATGGTTATGAACTGAACAGGTCTATAAATCTAATATTAATACTATGGTTATGAACTGAATTGGTCTATCTAATATTAATACTATGGTAATGAACTGAACAGGTCTATGAATCTAATATTAATACTATGGTAATGAACTGAACAGGTCTATCTAATATTAATACTATGGTAATGAACTGAACAGGTCTATCTATTATTAATACTATGGTAATGAACTGAACAGGTCTATCTAATATTAATACTATGGTAATGAACTGAACAGGTCTATGAATCTAATATTAATACTATGGTAATGAACTGAACAGGTCTATCTAATATTAATACTATGGTAATGAACTGAACAGGTCTATGAATCTAATATTAATACTATGGTAATGAACTGAACAGGTCTATGAATCTAATATTAATACTATGGTAATGAACTGAACAGGTCTATGCATCTAATATTAATACTATGGTAATGAACTGAACAGGTCTATGAATCTAATATTAATACTATGGTAATGAACTGAACAGGTCTATGAAGCTAACATTAATACTATGGTAATGAACTGAACAGGTCGATGAATCTAATATTAATACTATGGTAATGAACTGAACAGGTCGATGAATCTAATATTAATACTATGGTAATGAACTGAACAGGTCGATGAATCTAATATTAATACTATGGTAATGAACTGAACAGGTCTATCTAATATTAATACTATGGTAATGAACTGAACAGGTCTATCTAATATTAATACTATGGTTATGAACTGAACAGGTCTATCTAATATTAATACTATGGTAATGAACTGAACAGGTCTATCTAATATTAATACTATGGTAATGAACTGAACAGGTCTATGAATCTAATATTAATACTATGGTAATGAACTTAACAGGTCTATGAATCTAATATTAATACTATGGTAATGAACTGAACAGGTCTATCTAATATTAATACTATGGTAATGAACTGAACAGGTCTATCTAATATTAATACTATGGTAATGAACTGAACAGGTCTATCTAATATTAATACTATGGTAATGAACTGAACAGGTCTATCTAATATTAATACTATGGTAATGAACTGAACAGGTCTATCTAATATTAATACTATGGTAATGAACTGAACAGGTCTATCTAATATTAATACTATGGTAATGAACTGAACAGGTCTATGAATCTAATATTAATACTATGGTAATGAACTGAACAGGTCTATAAATATAATATTAATACTATGGTTATGAACTGGACAGGTCTATAAATCTAATATTAATACTATGGTTATGAACTGAACAGGTCTATCTAATATTAATACTATGGTAATGAACTGAACAGGTCTATGAATCTAATATTAATACTATGGTAATGAACTGAACAGGTCTATCTAATATTAATACTATGGTAATGAACTGAACAGGTCTATGAATCTAATATTAATACTATGGTAATGAACTGAACAGGTCTATCTAATATTAATACTATGGTAATGAACTGAACAGGTCTATGAATCTAATATTAATACTATGGTAATGAACTGAACAGGTCTATGCATCTAATATTAATACTATGGTAATGAACTGAACAGGTCTATGAATCTAATATTAATACTATGGTAATGAACTGAACAGGTCCATGAATCTAATATTAATACTATGGTAATGAACTGAACAGGTCTATGCATCTAATATTAATACTATGGTAATGAACTGAACAGGTCTATGAATCTAATATTAATACTATGGTAATGAACTGAACAGGTCTATGCATCTAATATTAATACTATGGTAATGAACTGAACAGGTCTATCTAATATTGATACTATGGTAATGAACTGAACAGGTCTATGAAGCTAACATTAATACTATGGTAATGAACTGAACAGGTCGATGAATCTAATATTAATACTATGGTAATGAACTGAACAGGTCGATGAATCTAATATTAATACTATGGTAATGAACTGAACAGGTCGATGAATCTAATATTAATACTATGGTAATGAACTGAACAGGTCAATGAAGCTAATATTAATACTATGGTAATGATCTGAACAGGTCTATGAAGCTAATATTAATACTATGGTAATGAACTGAACAGGTCGATGCTTGTCAACAACAGCCAGTGTTTTATTACCTGTAGCCTAATCTGACTGTTACCTTCAATCTAATGCATTCTAACATCTGATCAGCCATTGAGATATAACTGTTACCTTCAATCTAATGCATTCTAACATCTGTCCAGCCATTGAGACAGAACTGTTATCTTCAATCTAATGCATTCTAACATCTGATCAGCCATTGAGATAGAACTGTTACCTTCAATCTAATGTATTCTAACATCTGATCAGCCATTGAGATAGAACTGTTACCTTCAATCTAATGCATTCTAACATCTGATCAGCCATTGAGATAGAACTGTTACCTTCAATCTAATGTATTCTAACATCTGATCAGCCATTGAGATAGAACTGTTACCTTCAATCTAATGCATTCTAACATCTGATCAGCCATTGAGATAGAACTGTAACCTTCAATCTAATGTATTCTAACATCTGATCAGCCATTGAGATAGAACTGTTACCTTCAATCTAATGTATTCTAACATCTGATCAGCCATTGAGATAGAACTGTTACCTTCAATCTAATGCATTCTAACATCTGATCAGCCATTTAGACAGAACTGTTACCATGGTCACACTTGATAACTTCCAATTGAATTAACTAAACTTGGACATTAATAGTTGCATAATAACACAAGGCTACAACAACAATAAACTGAAGTTACAGGCTATTTATTCAATCATTTTACCAGCTCCAGGTAGGCTACACAAGTGACACAAAATGATTTGCAACGACTCCAGTCATTTCAACATATTTATAGTATTAAATGGTACAGTAGCCTAGATAGGCATAAAGATTAATAGGTTACAGTAGCCTAGGTAGGCATAAAGATTAATAGGCTACAGTAGCCTAGATGGGCATAAAGATTAATAGGCTACATTAGCCTAGGTAGGCATAAAGATTAATAGGCTACAGTAGCCTAGATAGGCATAAAGATTAATAGGCTACAGTAGCCTAGATGGGTTTAAAGATTAATAGGCTACAGTAGCCTAGGTAGGCATAAAGATTAATAGGCTACAGTAGCCTAGATGGGCATAAAGATTAATAGGCTACAGTAGCCTAGATAGGCATAAAGATTAATAGGCTACTTGACGGCCAACAGATGTTTCATTCTCCACATTTAATGTCAGTTTCATTGTGGAGTTTTTCTCATAACAGAAGCACATGTTGGAGTTCCAGAACTTTCATTTCTAATTTCCACTCCAGAGACCCAATAACAGAGCATGAGTAGAAACCTCCTCATGATATGGTTTTCCATCAGCAAAGTCACATTATAACGCAGTTTAAACCACCTGCAAGGGAATTTATCTAACGCGCTCTAGAGAACCTACAGTAGTTTTCCTGTGTTTTGTCCCCTTATCTCTAGAGAACCTAAAGTAGTTTTCCTGTGTTTTGTCCCCTTATATCTAGAGAACCTAAAGTAGTTTTCCTGTGTTTTGTCACCTTATCTCTAGAGAACCTAAAGTAGTTTTCCTGTGTTTTGTCCCCTTATCTCTAGAGAACCTAAAGTAGTTTTCCTGTGTTTTGTCCCCTTATATCTAGAGTCACTACAGTAGTTTTCCTGTGTTTTGTCACCTTATCTCTAGAGAACCTAAAGTAGTTTTCCTGTGTTTTGTCCCCTTATCTCTAGAGAACCTAAAGTAGTTTTCCTGTGTTTTGTCCCCTTATCTCTAGAGAACCTAAAGTAGTTTTCCTGTGTTTTGTCCCCTTATCTCTAGAGAACCTAAAGTAGTTTTCCTGTGTTTTGTCCCCTTATCTCTAGAGTCACTACAGTAGTTTTCCTGTGTTTTGTCACCTTATTTATTGATGCGACTCAGTTCTAGAGAGTAAATATGTTTTATGGAAAAAGGGTTGTAAAATAGGTGTCTCCATAATGACAATTTAAATAGCCTACCTTATAACATGCAGGGCTACTAATTAGTTTCCACTTTTAAAACTGCTTGTTACGGAGTCTAGTTGATAGGTAATCGACTCCCCGGACTCTGTGTGACATGAACAAGGATATTGAACTTGACATTTGTGTCTGTCTTTATTATTTATCCAACATATCATACTGAAACACTGCTGTCTATCAGCAACTCAGCTCAAGTAGCAGTTCTACTAACTAGTAATATCTCATTCCAGGTATTCATTCACATACTCTGTCCTTTAGAATAGATTATTGTTCAGAAAACTTACTTTATTTTTCAGTAATATCCATATAGTGTTTTCTGCTCTGTCATCTCAAAATGGATCCTTTACAAAATAACAAATGGACAATCTGTTCCACCCTGACAATAGTGTTTTATTGGTATCTTCCACTAGATGGCAGTAAACACCTGCTGTAACTAGACTTTTCAACAACAGTGACCACGTTTACATGCACACCAATATCCCGCTTTTATTCGGGGTACTCAAATATTCTGTTTTTAAATGGATGCATGTACACATCTTACCCATTTACTGTTGTTTCTGCTGTCTGCTCAGGCTGTTCACATATTAAGTTTTCATCTGATTGTCAAAAAAATCTAATTCAAAAAGTAGGCTACCTGTGTGGTTTGATACTCTGTACTGGACTGTATAGCCTGCTGACTACAATTTAGATACATTTCTGCTTATCATTTTCAACATTTCGTAGGCCATTTGTTTGTCAATTATAGTTTGATACATGCAGCTTCTCTTCTGGCATAAATTGTTGCCCCAGAAGACTAAATAAAGTAGTTCTCTCCAGAATAATGTTTTACATTGATAGACTAAATAAAGTAGTTCTCTCCAGAATAATGTTTTACATTGATAGACTAAATAAAGTAGTTCTCTCCAGAATAATGTTTTACATTGATAGACTAAATAAAGTAGTTCTCTCCAGAATAATGTTTTACATTGATAGACTAAATAAAGTAGTTCTCTCCAGAATGATGTTTTACATTGATAGACTAAATAAAGTAGTTCTCTCCAGAATAATGTTCTACATTGATAGACTAAATAAAGTAGTGCTCTCCAGAATAATAATTTACATTGATAGAATGAATGCATTAGTTATCTACTAGTTAACACTAGTAAAATTGACGTTTAGTTTAGGGACCGGGGAGAAAACGCAATAACTCCAGAACAGTGGAAAGACTGGTCCTGTGCAAAATGTCCATATCTCATCAGTCTGAAGGGTTTTAAGGAAATGAAAAGCTGAGAAAACGATGAAACACGTTTCTGATAAGGTTGAAAATACTGTCTGCTTGCATCATATTGTAAAAGATAACACCTTACACTCTCATTCACATTATCTCAAGAGATACTGAAATAAATAATATTTATCCACCCCTAAATTATCATTTGTTGTTTCATTTAAATTCAAGAAATGCATAATTCTGCAGTTAATATTATATTAGATTATAGACCTACAGTCAGTATCCAGATTTCAGATCATATTTTATTAGATTATAGACCTACAGTCAGTGTCCAGATTTCAGTTAATATTATATTAGATTATAGGCCTACAGTCACTACAGTCAGTGTCCAGATTTCAGTTCATATTATATTAGATTATAGGTCTACAGTCAGTGTCCAGATTTCAGTTCATATTTTATTAGATTATAGACCTACAGTCAGTGTCCAGATTTCAGTTAATATTATATTAGATTATAGGCCTACAGTCACTACAGTCAGTGTCCAGATTTCAGTTAATATTATATTAGATTATAGGCCTACAGTCAGTGTCCAGATTTCAGTTAACGTTACTATTTAATTTAACCCATTTGAATTGAAATGAGGAATATTCTGTTTATTTATGCCTACAGGGATACTCGTGAACGGGATATCAGAGAACACCGCAGTTCCGGGAGAGTAGTGGGTGAAACCATTCACCTCAGAAAGAGGGGTGATATGAATAACGTTTCCTTTCATTATGTGTTGTCGAATTCATAAAAATATATTTTCTGCCATTGTAGTAAGGTTGTTAATACGAGAGGTCTTCAGACTTACCATTATTTTTGTATTATTTTCCTTGAAAGAACAAGTAGAGGGTTTTGAGTGCTTCTCCCCTATTGGAAAGTTGGTCTGCCTGCTGTTCAGTCAGAGATATTCTGACAGGACGTCTCCTTCTGCTGGACATAAAAACTGTTTAAAACTGTATAACACTATAGTGTATCTGGAACACTGGGTCATATATCACAAAGTCAATAGTGAATGTGACTATGTATATATTTATTGTGTATTTAAAGCATATTTCTGCAAGTTTATCAAGTGTCTGCTAGCTTAGCTAGCCATGTTAATGACGAATTAACCAGCACCGTCAATCAGTGCACTGTAATGTCACGCTAGCTATTGCTAGCAGGGGATTTATTGGTAATTCAAGACTTCTTTATTGAAATATTAAGTCAATGTTTATTTTCTTACTACCTTAAAAGGTTTATATAAAAAGGGTGGTACTTGTGCTCTGTATTTATGGTTTAATGTCACTTCACATTGAGGGCATGTATCATTACTGTTGTTCCTATCTAACAGTTATGTTGTGTCCTACCTAACCATGTATCATTACTGTTGTTCCTATCTAACAGTTATCTTGTGTCCTACCTAACCATGTATCATTACTGTTGTTCCTATCTAACAGTTATCTTGTGTCCTACCTAACCATGTATCATTACTATTGTTCCTATCTAACAGTTATCTTGTGTCCTATCTAACCATGTATCATTACTGTTGTTCCTATCTATCAGTTATCTTGTGTCCTACCTCACCAGTGAACGTGTGGCTGTGACCGTCCTGTCAATGCCTGTCCTGGAGACTCATTTTACATTTTAGTAATTGAGCAAACACTCTTATCCAGAGCAATTTAAAGTTGGTCCTGGTGACTCCTGGGCCCTAATTCATAAAGGAAGTGTCTCAGAGCTGATCTAGGATCAGGTCCTCCTCTCCATGTAATCTGATTCATTATGATCTAGGATCAGGTCCCCCCTCTCCATGTAATCTGATTCATTATGATCTAGGATCAGGTCCTCCTCTCCATGTAATCTGATTCATTATGATCTAGGATCAGGTCCCCCCTCTCCATGTAATCTGATTCATTATGATCTAGGATCAGGTCCCCCTCTCCATGTAATCTGATTCATTATGATCTAGTTGTCAGAGCTAGAGTGGTGTTTGTCAGACCATGAGACATCCTGAAAATCTGTATTCTCACAAAATCGTATGTAGAGTCTGAATGGTTTGGCCAACAAACTATTATGGTACCACTCTATTGAAAGCTGAGATTCGTATGGACATGATGGTGTTCTCTGTTTTGCTCTAGGAATTACAACAAACTAACAGGGTGGAAGTGATATTAGGGGGACACAGAAAAACTTAAATTAAATAATATGAATGAAAAATGAATGAATGAATGACATTTTATTTTTGTGTCAAATCGCCAACTGGTAACCCATCCCTTATGGGGTTAATTGCCACATAAATAAACATTACAATAATTCACTGTGGTAATTAAATGATAATTCCTCTTCAGTGCTCTCTGCATTGAGCATCACATGAAGAATGAAAACAACGTAAGGTAAAAATCAATACATAATAGTAAATAAGGTGATGCAAACAATAATTATATCCCTAGAGCAGTACAATAATATACATATACACACACTGTATATATACACATACATACATACACACTGTATATATATACATACATACATACACACTGTATATATACACATACATACATACACACTGTATATATACACATACATACATACACACTGTATATATACACATACATACATACACACTGTATATATACACATACATACATACACACTGTATATATACACATACATACATACACACTGTATATATACACATACATACATACACACACACTGTATATATACACATACATACACACACACTGTATATATACACATACATACATACACACTGTATATATACACATCACATACATACACACTGTATATATACACATCACATACATACATACATACACACTGTATATATACACATACATACATACACACTGTATATATACACATACATACATACACACTGTATATATACACATACATACATACACACTGTATATATACACATACATACATACACACTGTATATATACACATACATACACACTGTATATATACACATACATACATACACACTGTATATATACACATACATACATACATACACACTGTATATATACACATACATACATACATACATACACACTGTATATATACACATACATACATACATACATACATACACACTGTATATATACACATACATAACATACATACACACTGTATATATACACATACATACATACATACATACATACACACTGTATATATACACATACATACATACACACTGTATATATACACATACATACATACACACTGTATATATACACATACATACACACTGTATATATACACATACATACATACACACTGTATATATACACATACATACATACACACTGTATATATACACATACATACATACACACTGTATATATACACATACATACATACACACTGTATATATACACATACATACACACTGTATATATACACATACATACATACACACTGTATATATACACATACATACATACACACTGTATATATACACATACATACATACACACTGTATATATACACATACATACATACACACTGTATATATACACATACATACATACACACTGTATATATATACATACATACATACATACACACTGTATATATACACATACATACATACACACTGTATATATACACATACATACATACACACTGTATATATACACATACATACATACACACTGTATATATACACACACATACATACACACTGTATATATACACATACATAACATATACACTGTATATATACACATACATACATACACACTGTATATATACACATACATACATACACACTGTATATATACACATACATACATACACACTGTATATATACACATACATACATACATACACACTGTATATATACACATACATACATACACACTGTATATATACACATACATACATACACACTGTATATATACACATACATACATACACACTGTATATATACACATACATACATACACACTGTATATATACACATACATAACATATACAGAAAAAAATAAACAGAAGGCATTTGAACCCAGTCTGGCACAAAGAGAAGATTCATATGGGAGACAGTCTAGGTACATATCTGTTGTTCTGCCCCTGAACAAGGCAGTTAACCCACTGTTCCTAGTATGTGATGAGGACAAATTAAATGTTTTTTGTCCATTGTGTATTTCCATTTGCAGAATATTTAGGTTTTACCTTTATTTAAACTAGGCAAGTCAGTTATGAACAAATTCTTATTTTCATTGAGCTGTCATTGAAAATAAGAATTTGTTCTTAACTGACCTGCCTAGTTTAAATAAAGGTAAAACCTAAATATTCTGCAAATGGAAATACACAATGGACAAAAAAACATTTAATTTCTCCTCATCACATACTGCCAGGGTATATGTGGTGGTCTTTCTGGAATAAGAGCAAGCGTATATCGTGGTAGAAAGGGCAATAGAGGATCAAATTAGTTTCATTCTCTATTTCTTTGAGTTCACAATAGTTACATACAATTTACTGGAAACCAGGTTTAGTTGGGGTTTTTTATCTCCAAAATATGAGTTACTGTAGGACTATAATAATTGTTAACAGATCTACCAAACCCAAAAGTTTTAATTTGAGAATGTTAATTTGTATGCCTCAAATATTAAACTGTCTTAAAATATTTAATGATTAGTTGAATCAGGTGTGTACGTGCTGGTAAGAACAAAAGGATTGAGAAACCCTGAGATAAACATAAAACCATATAATGTAAAAGCTCCTCCACCATCTTTACCAGACGTTTTACTGATAACATGTAGACCTACTGATTAGTTTCCACTTTGAAAACTGCTGTCTGTCAGCAACTCCGCTCAAGTAGCAGTTCTAACTAGTAATATCTCATTCCTAGTATTCATTCTCTTACTCTGTCCATTAGAATAGATTATTGTTCAGAAATACTTACTTTATTTTTCAATAATCTCCATATAGTGTTTTCTGCTCTGTCGTCTCAAAATGGATCCTGAACAAAAGAACAACTTTACTTTCTGTTTCAGCTCAGCCGCCTCCCGAGTGGTGCAGAGTCCCGCCTCTTGCGTCACTGCAGTACCTGGTTAGAGTCCAGGCTGCATGACTGGGAGTCCCATAGGGCGGCGCACAATTGGCACAGCATCGTCAAGGTTTGGCCGGGGTAGGCCGTCATTGTTAATAAGAATTTGTTCTGACTTACCTAGTTAAATAAAAGTGAAATAAAAATACAATATCTTCCACTAGATGACAGTAAACACCTGCTGTAACCTGACTTTACAGGAGTATTATTATGATATAAACAGCTAAACTGATCTTAGATTAGCTCTCTTATGAAGACTGTCACAGGTTTACAGCAGTATCAATATGATATAATAAGCTAAACTGATCCGAGATCAGCTCTCCTATGAAGACTGTCACAGGTTTACAGCAGTATCAATATGATATAATAAGCTAAACTGATATGAGATCAGCTCTCCTATGAAGACTGTCACAGGTTTACAGCAGTATCAATATGATATAATAAGCTAAACTGATCCGAGATCAGCTCTCCTATGAAGACTGTCACAGGTTTACAGCAGCTGACAGTTGCTACTTCATCGCTACTAACTCAAACTACCTTGGTTTAAATAAAGACAATATATGTAAAGATTAAAAGGTATATAACTTATAAATCATGAGCCTCATCTTGAGGAGTATGTGATTGGATGTTATAGACCCCATCTGAACAGTTTATTTTCCCATGCTGTGGCCCTCACCATCTGGCCCATAGAGACTAAAGGACTATGCTGTGGCCCTCACCATCTGGCCCATAGAGACTAAAGGACTATGCTGTGGCCCTCACCAACTGGTCCATAGAGACTAAAGGACTATGCTGTGGCCCTCACCATCTGGCCCATAGAGAGTAAAGGACTATGCTGTGGCCCCCACCATCTGGCCCATAGAGACTAAAGGACTATGCTGTGGCCCTCACCATCTGGCCCATAGAGACTAAAGGACTATGCTGTGGCCCTCACCATCTGGCCCATAGAGACTAAATGACTATGCACTCTACGCACTTACACACCTTTTTATTTGTAAAATAGCGTTTACTCAACACTGTATTTTGTTAATTATCGTTTACCACTTCTTATGCGTTTCCAGCGTTAAGTCTAAATTCTATCGCAGAAACCGGGCCCAGGTTGGTCAGCATGATAAAGAATCATATCTCAAGGTTACTCTGTCTATTGAATGTCTGACTACGACCTAACTTTATAATAGTTATATGTAGCCAAGACTTACCAGAGTCTGTCAGTCTGTCCTTCAAATCAACACATTTATCCTACTTCTAATTTTGCAGAGAAATGTGCGCTACATTTTCTACAGTCATGTTGTAACGGTGTAGACTACACAGTTACTTTCACTTTCATATGAGGAAATCACGTCCCTTCTGACGTCACCGGTGTATGGGAAAATAATGATGACAGAAGAGATCTACTAACTAGTAATAACATGTCATTACAGGTATTTATTCTCTAACTCTGTCCTTTATTGTTCAGAAATACTTTATTTGTACTTCTCTCCATATGGTGTGTTTTCCTCTTTTGTCATCTCACCATGGATCCTGCACTCAGCCGTCTCCCCACCCTGATAATAAAGTGTTTTATTGGTATCTTCCACTAGATGGCAGTAAACACCTGCTGTAACTAGACTTTACAACAGCATTCCTTATTCATAAAGGCAGTGTCTCAAAGGAGGAGTGCTGAATCAGGATCAGGTCCCCCTGTCTATGTAATCTGATTCATTATGATCTAGGATCAGGTCCCCCCTCTCCATGTAATCTGATTCATTATGATCTAGGATCAGGTCCCTCCTCTCCATGTAATCTGATTCATTATGATCTAGGATCAGGTCCCTCCTCTCCATGTAATCTGATTCATTATGATCTAGGATCAGGTCCCTCCTCTCCATGTAATCTGATTCATTATGATCTAGGATCAGGTCCCCCCTCTCCATGTGATCTGATTCATTATGATCTAGGATCAGGTCCCCCTCTCCATGTAATCTGATTCATTATGATCTAGGATCAGGTCCCTCCTCTCCATGTAATCTGATTCATTATGATCTAGGATCAGGTCCCCCCTCTCCATGTAATCTGATTCATTATGATCTAGTTGTCAGAGCTAGAGTGGTGTTTGTCAGACTATGAGACATTCCGGTTTGGCCAACAAACTATTATGTTACCTCTCTATTGTAAACTGTGACTCGTACAAACAAGCTGGTGTTCTATGTGTTGCTCTAGGAATTACAACAAACTAACAGGGTGGAAAGTGATATTAGGGGGACACAGAAAAACTTAAATTAAATAACATGAATGAACAAATGAATGAACAAATGAATGAATGAATGATATTTTATTTTTGTGTCAAATCGCCAACTGGCAACCCATCCCTTATGGGGTTAATTGCCACATAAACAAACATTACAATAATTCACTGTGGTAATTAAATGATAATTCTCCTTCCGGTGCTCTCTGCATTGAGCATCACATGAAGAATGAAAACAACGTAAGGTAAAAATCAATACATAATAGTAAATAAGGTGATGCATACAATAATTATATCCCTAGAGCAGTACAATAATATACACATATACACACACTGTATATATACACATACATACACACACACTGTATATATACACATACATACATACACACTGTATATATACACATACATACATACACACTGTATATATACACATCACATACATACACACTGTATATATACACATACATACATACACACTGTATATATACACATACATACATACACACTGTATATATACACATCACATACATACATACATACACACTGTATATATACACATCACATACATACATACATACACACTGTATATATACACATCACATACATACACACTGTATATATACACATCACATACATACATACATACACACTGTATATATACACATCACATACATACACACTGTATATATACACATCACATACATACATACATACACACTGTATATATACACATACATACATACACACTGTATATATACACATACATACATACACACTGTATATATACACATACATACATACACACTGTATATATACACATACATACATACACACTGTATATATACACATACATACATACACACTGTATATATACACATACATACATACACACACACTGTATATATACACATACATACATATATACATACTGTATATATATACATACATAACATATACAGATAAATAAATACAGAAAAAAATAAACAGAAGGAATTTGAACCCAGTCTGACACAAAGAGAAGATTCATATGGGAGACAAGTCTATACACAATCTATATATACACATACCATTTACCACATAGAAGATTCATATGGGAGACAAGCCTATACACAATCTATATATACACATACCATTTACCACATAGAAGATTCATATGGGAGACAAGTCTATACACAATCTATATATACACATACCATTTACCACATAGAAGATTCATATGGGAGACAAGTCTATACACAATCTATATATACACATACCATTTACCACATAGAAGACTCATATGGGAGACAAGTCTATACACAATCTATATATACACATACCATTTACCACATAGAAGACTCATATGGGAGACAAGTCTATACACAATCTATATATACACATACCATTTACCACATAGAAGATTCATATGGGAGACAAGTCTATACACAATCTATATATACACATGTACCATTTACCACATAGAAGACTCATATGGGAGACAAACATATACACAATCTATATACACATGTACCATTTACCACATAGAAGACTCATATGGGAGACAAGTCTATACACAATCTATATACACATGTACCATTTACCACACAGAAGCTAAATATTTTTACAATTTAATTATAGATAAACATTTTTCTTATATTCCAGGATTTATCTAAATATTCCACAAACGGAAATACACAATGGACAAAAAAACATTTCAATTTCTCCTCATCACTCATCACATACTGCCAGGGTATATCTGGTGGTCTTTCTGGAATAAGAGCAAGCGTATATCATGGTAGAAAAGGAAATAGAGGATTAAATCAGTTTAATTCTCTATTTCTTTAAGGTCACAATAGTTACATAGTCTTTCCTCCATTTCACCACAATACTGACCTGTTTCAATACTCAGAGAAAATATCCCTGATCTTACCTGTTTCAATACACAGAGACAATATCCCTGAAATAACCTGTTTCAATACTCAGAGACAATATTGTCCATATAGTGTTTTCTGCTCTGTCATCTCAAAATGGATCCTGTACAAAATCACATATTTACTTTCAGTCACCTCCTGGGTGGTGCAGTGGTCTAAACCACCCCATCTGAACAGTTTCTCACCAACTGGCCACCTGGTCCATAGAGACTAAAGGACTATACACTCTACGCTGCACACCACATCAACGGGGATGTAGTGGAGGGTAAACCCACGTAAACGCACTTACACACCTTTTTATTTGTAAAATAGCGTTTACTCAACACTGTATTTTGTTAATTATCGTTTACCACTTAATATGCGTTTCCAGCGTTAAGTCTAAATTCTATCGCAGAAACCGGGCCCAGGTTGGTCAGCATTATAAATAATCATATCTCAAGGTTACTCTGTCTATTGAATGTCTGACTACGACCTAACTTTATAATAGTTATATGTAGCCAAGACTTACCAGAGTCTGTCAGTCTGTCCTTCAAATCAACACATTTATCCTGCTTCTAATGTTGCTGAGAAATGTGCGCTACATTTTGTAACCACAGTTACTTTCACTTTCATATGAGGAAATCACGTCCCTTCTGACGTCACCGGTGTATGGTTAAATAATGATGACAGAAGAGATCTACTAACTAGTAATAGTATGTAATTCCAGGTATTCATTATCTTACTCTGTCCTTTATTGTTCAGAAATACTTTATTTGTACTTCTCTCCGTATAGTGTGTTTTCCTCTTTTGTCATCTCACCATGGATCCTGCACTCAGCCAACTCCCCACCCTGATAATAAAGTGTTTTATTGGTATCTTCCACTAGATGGCAGTAAACACCTGCTGTAACTAGACTTTACAACAGCATTCCTTATTCATAAAGGCAGTGTCTCAAAGGAGGAGTGCTGATCTAGGATCAGGTCCCCCCTCTCCATGTAATCTGATTCATTATTATCTAGGATCAGGTCCTCCTCTCCATGTAATCTGATTCATTATGATCTAGGATCAGGTCCCCCCTTCTCCATGTAATCTGATTCATTACGATCTAGGATCAGGTCCCCCCTCTCCATGTAATCTGATTCATTATGATATAGGATCAGGTCCCCTTTGTCCATGTAATCTGATTCATTATGATATAGGATCAGGTCCTCCCTCTCCATGTAATATAATTCATTATGATATAGGATCAGGTCCCCCCTCTCCATGTAATCTGATTCATTATGATCTAGGATCAGGTCCCTCCTCTCCATGTAATCTGATTCATTATGATCTAGGATCAGGTCCCCCCTCTCCATGTAATGTGATTCATTATGATCTAGGATCAGGTCCCCCCCTCTCCATGTAATCTGATTCATTATGATCTAGGATCAGGTCCCCCCTCTCCATGTAATCTGATTCATTATGATCTAGGATCAGGTCCCCCCTCTCCATGTAATGTGATTCATTATGATCTAGGATCAGGTCCCCCCCTCTCCATGTAATCTGATTCATTATGATCTAGGATCAGGTCCCCCCTCTCCATGTAATCTGATTCATTATGATCTAGGATCAGGTCCCCCCTCTCCATGTAATCTGATTCATTATGATCTAGGATCAGGTCCCTCCTCTCCATGTAATCTGATTCATTATGATCTAGGATCAGGTCCCCCTCTCCATGTAATCTGATTCATTATGATATAGGATCTTTTTATTTTTATTATTTCACCTTTATTTAACCAGGTAGGCCAGTTGAGAACAAGTTCTCATTTACAACTGCGACCTGGCCAAGATAGAGCAAAGCAGTGCGACAGAAACAACAACACAGAGTTACATGGAATAAACAAGCGTACAGTCAACACAATAGAAAAAAGAAAGTCTTTATACAGTGTGTGCAAATGGCTTGAGGAGGTATGGCAATAAATAGGCCGTAGTAGCAAAGTAATCACAATTTAGCAGATTAACACTGGAGTGACAGATGAGCAGATGATGATGTGTAAGTAGTGATACTGCTGTGCAGAAGAGCAGAAAAGTAAATAAAAACAATATGGGGATGAGGTAGGTAGATTGTTTGGGCTATTTACAGATGGGCTGTGTACAGCTGCAGCGATCGGTTAGCTGCTCATATAGCTGATGTTTAAAGTTAGTGAGGGAGCAATAAGTCTCCGGCTTCAGCGATTTTTGCAATTCGTTCCAGTCACTGGCAGCAGAAAACTGGAAGGAAAGGCGGCCAATGGAGGTGTTGGCTTTGGGGATGACCAGTGAGATGTACCTGCTGGAGCGCGTGCTACGGTTGGGTGTTGTTATCGTGACCAGTGAGCTGAGATAAGGCGGAGCTTTACCTAGCATAGACTTGTAGATGTCCTGGAGCCAGTGGGTCTGGCGACGAATATGTAGCGAGGGCCAGCCGACTAAAACGACCTGGGTTGCAATCATGAAAAAAAACTACCCGGCCTTCATGGTTTGACATTGAGAACATTGGGAGAGATGAGAGCTGACGTTTTAGTAAATGTGCAGATTACGTATCTCAGTCACAGACAAGAAGCTCAATTAAGACATTATCTTCACCACTGGAACTGGGGACAACAGGACCACAGGTCAAATAATACAGCTCAACACTTCCACACTACCACAGTGAGTAGAATCAGGCTTCTGAACACAGAAAACTTGCAGAATTATTAATTATGAATTGTATTAGACGTTATTAGACATTTCTGTTGTTGAGGAGGATGGGAGACCCACAGAGACGTCAAAATGTGTTTCAAAAATCGTCAAAGAGTAATTATTTTAACCTAAAGTATTTAATAAAGACACTTATAGTACAATATTATGGGGAATGGAAATGAGAGGGCTACTTACACCATTTTGGGAAGGGATCACAGCAGTGATTGAATGAGGGTATGAGGCATGAGTTGAGGTGTTCAGAGGCTTGACCAGCGCAGGACAGGATTTGACTGGGAAGACAAACACACAAAAACACTACACAGTGAGACAAAAGAGCTAAGAATGAGTTAGTCCAATCAAGGAGTAAAATCATAGACGTGTAATAATGTGATTGTGTTTGTGATTGACTCTACATAAAGTAATGAGAGAAAATTGACAGGGGTTTCCTCACAGTGCTTGGAGAGGAAACATTCAATGTGCCAGTGGATGAGTGGGCCACATGAGACGTGGCTTCCAGTTCATGTGAGGAGGTAGTTGACAATGGTAGTGGAGTGGTCATCGCTTGTTAAATCATGGAACAGGAGGGGACTCAGCTGGAAATACAGATAGCAGATACGTTCCCTTGAAGCTGAGCCATCGTAGGTTAGAACAACAAGTTTGTCCATGAAGATAAACACGGAATTCACATCTCGCCCACTTGGCAAATCAAAGTAGCCCAAGAAACTTTTTCTGAATAAAGCCCTGATCATCCACATACAGAACCTGACGATAACTGAGAACGGCAAGCAGACTGGTGGCAACCATAGGTCTCAGAGTGGGGGGGGGCAATTTTTTTGCCCTGGGGCCCAGAGTTTGTCCTTATCTGTTGACCTAACCAGGAAAACTCTGGACCCTATTAGGTATGACAGTGATGAATCAGTTGTTAAAAGGTTTTGTAAGGGCTATGATGGGAACAGTTTGTCCTTATCTGTTGACCTAACCAGGAAAACTCTGGACCCTATCAGGTATGACAGTGATGAATCAGTTGTAAAAGGTTTTGTAATGGCTCTGATGGAACCAGTTTTATCTAAATCAGGGCACATGGTTTTAATAATTCTTAGGGCTCGTGGACCGCTAGCAAAACACCTACGACAACATCCGGTGAAATTGCAGAGCGCCAAATTCAAAATAGAAACATATTAAACATTCATGAAAATACAAGTGTCATACATCATTTAAAATCTTAAAATCTTGGCAATCGAACTCAGTTGTCAGATTTCAAAAACACTTTACGGTGAAAGCATAGCTTTCGATTATCTGAGGACAGCACCCCACAATAACATATTTTCCAAACTTGCACAGGCGTCACAGAATCCCAAATAGTGATAAAATAAATCACTTACCTTTGAAGATCTTCCTCCATTTGCAATCCCAAGGGTCCCAGCTACACAATGAATGGTCGTTTTGTTCGATAAAGTCCTTCTTTATATCCCAAAATAGTCTGTTTAGCAGGAGCCATGACTTCAGAAATCCACTCCTTCAACATGCAGACAAAGAAGTTCTAAAAGCTACCAGTGTATTTCGTCCAAACAAGTCAAATAACGTGTCTATATCATCTTCAGGTTGTCTAAAATGTAAATAAACTATAATATTTAATACGGAAAGTACTGTGTTCAATAGGAATGCCAAATTTGCAAGTGTGCACCCTCTCCATCGCGCGCAAAAACACTGTGACCCAAGCAGTCAGCTCACTGAAAGTGTAAATATTTATTTATTTTTCAAAATAGAAGCCTCAAAACCTTGAATAAATACCGTTGACATCTAGTGGAAGCTATTATGAATTGCAATCTGGGTGACGGACATAGGAGTTTTCATTGGTTTTTCAAAATATGAGCCTGTGATTTAAAAAAAAATAAAAAATTGTCGGATTTTCTTCGGGTTTTCACCTGCCATTTCTGTTCTGTTATACCCACAGACATTATTTTAACAATTTTGGAAACGTCAGAGTGTTTTCTATCCAAATCTACCAATTATATGCATAGCTTCTGGGCCTGAGTAACAGGCATTTTACTTTGGGCTCGCCAGACTCTCCGAACTTCCGAAAACTGCCCCCTAGCCCTAAGACGTTTTAACGGTCCTCACACTGTTCATGCTCTCATTTCATAGATGCGTACTGCTCACCTGTTCACCTCGTAATGAATAATGTGGAAATTGAGCAAGTTGAGGAGACTAAACTGCTTGGAGTAACCCTGGATTGTAAACTGCCATGGTCAAAACATATTGATACGACAGTAGCTAAGATGGGGAGAAGTCTGTCCATAATAAATCCCTGCTCTACCTTCTTAACAACACTATCAACAAGGCAGGTCCTACAGGCCCTAGTTTCTACCTTCTGTCATGGGAATTCTGTTCCCAATGTTCATAAACCGAACTTCAATTAAACTACTCAGTCTGCCCCCCAGAGGGTGTAAGATTCTGGTTGAATGAAGCAGACGGAGAGCCAGCCTACAATTGGTCAGAATGTTTATTTACGAGAGCTCTGAATATCATACAATGTACACAGCCTTTTATACCTGACATTTGGTCATACCATATGTCATACCCCTTACAAATGCCCATCCTCTTCTTTAACACTGTCAATGCTTATTTACAAGTCTTCTCCATCTCATACATTGCTTATCATATCCTGCCCCATGTTACATAATCTACTGCAAGCCTAAAGGTTTCTCCCCTCCCTGGGTGGGGAGACCTTCTTCCTGTTATCAGTTTCACAGTGGTCACAAGTTGTCTGCTGTCTGGTTGCTTACATTGCTAAATCATTAAGCTTCAACTTTTCCGACACACACACATTAGTACATTCATCTTATAATCACTTGGTTATACCTTTTCAGGGTGAAATCATTTAGTCAAACCTTTAACCTCTTGACGGTCGCCTAGGATAGGGGGCGCTACAGCGATTTTTGAAAAAAATTCGTGCCCATTTTAAACGGCCTCCTACTCAAACTCAGAAGCTAGGACATGCATATAATTAATACTTGTGGATAGAAAACACCCTAAAGTTTCTAAAACTGTTTGAATGGTTTCTGTGAGTATAACAGAACTCATATGGCAGTCAAAACCCCGAGACCGATCGTAACAGGATGTGGATTTCTGAATTGCGGACTCAACTTCACCACTTTGCCTGTAATTCACACAGTGAGCAATTGTTCATTGAGCACTTCCTATTGCTTCCACTAGATGTCCCCAGTCTTTACAAAGTGATTTGAGCCTTCTACTGTGAAAACTGACTGAATGACACGCTGTGGAACGTGGTCACACGGAGAGGGCCATCACCATTATGACGCCGGCTCCCCTGGCTACCCTCCCCTTTCAAAACGTTTTGAAAGACAATGCAATCATCCCCCTTGAATCATATTGGAGCTCAGGTTGAAAAAGGCCCTAAAGATTTATGTTATACAACGTTTGACATGTTTGAACAAACCTAAATAAAAAAAAAATGCATTTTTTTCGACGGTACTTTTGGTGCAGCCTTCAGAACGCGCTAACAAGAACAAGCTATTGGAACATAAAGGATAAACTTTTCCGAACTAAAATACATTTGTTGTGGACCTGGAATTCCTAGAAGTGCTTTCTGATGAAGATAATCAAAGGTAAGGGATTATTGACAATAGTATACAAGACTAGATTTGATATGCGATTGTTCCAAGATGGCGCTGACCTGTAACGGTAGCCTATTTTCTGAGTATCGCATCCCCTTTTATCGCAAAGTGTGATTACCCAGTAAAGTTATTTTTAAATCTGGCATTACAGGTGCTTTCAAGAGATATTCATCTATAAATCTTAGAATGACAATATTACATTTTAAAAATGTTTTCGAATAGTAATTTAGTAAATTGTAGCGCTGTTTCACCGGATGCATTTGAGGGAAAATAGTTAGTCAACGTTACGCGCCGATGTAAAATGCTGTTTTTATATATAAATATGAACTTTATCGAACAAAAGAATGCATGTATTGTGTAACATGATGTCCTAGGAGTGTCATCTGATGAAGATTGTCAAAGGTTAGTGCTGCATTTAGCTGTTTTTTGGTTATTTGTGATGCATGTGGTTGGTCGGAAAATGGCTATGTGGCTACTTTTACGATATACTCCTCTAACATAATCTAATGTTTTGCTTTTGCTGTAAAGCCTTTTTGAAATCGGACAACGTGGTTCGATTCAGGAGAGGTGTATCAATAAAATGATATAACATAGTCCTATATTTGAAAAAATAAAAAATAAAAAAATCGTTGTGCTAATGGCGATAGGATTTTTTCGCTGGATGTCCGTCCCGCATACGGGACGAGCCCGTCAAGAGGTTTAATCATATTATTCCCATTACAATCCACCCTATTGGCTAAATATTTCACATACACTATAACACATCTATTTTTATTGGATTCAGAAATGTCACACAAAATCAAACTAGATCAAAGAAAACGAATACATGTATTTTTATTACATACTTATCAATGACTGTTCTAAGCCTATGTCCAGTCAGGATTAGGATTTTTGCTATGACCTTCATTTAGAGAAACAGTCTTCCTAAACATGGGCTCCTCATAATTGAATGAATCCTCCACCAGGCTCGGCGGTAGGTATTTGTCATCCCACTGGTCTGAACTTGGAATCGGTCTGTATCTCACCATCTGCTCCGTCATCGATCTCTCCAGAGCCCTGGAAATGAGACCTCTCGCACAAGGGACCAAACAACAACCACATAATATCAACACAGTCATACAGGTGAAAGCAGCCCACAACACAGTGATTACAACCTTTTTCCATTTTCCGAACGTACTATCAAACCATCCCGTGAGTGCCGTGTCCACCCCGGAATTTTCTGCTAACTCCTGAGCTAAATTGTTTAGACCGGCATTCAGATCCGAACATCACACACACACCACCCTTTTCAGCCAGAAGCATATCCAAAGCTATTCTATTCTGCAATACCATCAAAGTGGTCGCAGCTGTCTGTTCAGCTAACCCTGGAATTGCCTCTCTGGTATAGTTGATGAAACGCTGTTGGTTATAATAAATGTAATTTATCCAATTCACATTTTTATTGAGAGTCGACCACCAAAAAAGACTTGATTCCAATCCAGCCCATATCTGATTCCTAGCTTTAACCTGTTGGGTCTAGGGGGCAGCATTTGCACGTCTGGATAAAAAAAATGTACCCGATTTAATCTGGTTACTAATCCTACCCAGTAACTAGAATATGCATATACTTATTATATATGGATAGAAAACACTCTAAAGTTTCCAAAACTGTTTGAATGGTGTCTGTGAGTATAACAGAACTCATTTGGCAGGCAAAACCCTGAGACATTTTCTGACAGGAAGTGGATACCTGATGTGTTGTATTGACTTTAAACCTATCCCATTGAAAAACACAGGGGTTTAGGAATATTTTGGCACTTCCTATTGCTTCCACTAGATGTCACCAGCCTTTACAAAGTGTTTTGAGTCTTCTGGAGGGAGATCTGACCGAACAAGAGCCATGGAACGGTGATGTCCCATTAGACACCTGGCGCGCTACTTCATGTTGGGTACCCTCGTTCCAATACGTTATAAAACAGTATGCATTCGTCCACCTTGAATATTATTAATGTTCTGGTTAAAAAAGGCCCTAATGATTTATGCTATACAACGTTTGACATGTTTGAACGAACGGAAATATATTTTTTCCCCTCGTTCATGACGAGAAGTCCGGCTGGCTTACATCATGTGCTAACGAGACGGAGATTTTTGGACATAAATGATGAGCTTTTTTGAACAAAACTACATTCGTTATGGACCTGTGATACCTGGAAGTGACATCTGATGAAGAGAATCAAAGGTAATGGATTATTTACATAGTATTTTCGATTTTAGATCTCCCCAACATGACGTCTAGTCTGTATCGCAACGCGTATTTTTCTGGGCACAGTGCTCAGATTATTGCAAAGTGTGATTTCCCAGTAAGGTTATTTTTAAATCTGGCAAGTTGATTGCGTTCAAAAGATGTAAATCTATAATTCTTTAAATGACAATATAATATTTTACCAATGTTTTCTAATTTTAATTATTTAATTTGTGACGCTGACTTGACTGCCGGTTATTGGAGGGAAACGATTTCCTCAACATCAATGCCATAGTAAAACGCTGTTTTTGGATATAAATATCAACTTGATAGAACTAAAAATGCATGCATTGTCTAACATAATGTCCTAGGAGTGTCATCTGATGGAGATTGTAAAAGGTTAGTGCATCATTTTAGCTGGTTTTATGGTTTTGGTGACCCTGTCTTTGACTTGACAAAACATTACACACAACTCTTGTAAATGTACTGTCCTAACATACTCTAAATTTATGCTTTCGCCGTAAAACCTTTTTGAAATCGTAAAACGTGGTTAGATTAAGGAGATGTTTATCTTTGAAATGGTGTAACATAGTTGTATTTTTGAAAAATTTGAATTTTGACATTTATTTGGATTCAAATTTGCCGCTCTTGAAATGCACCTGCTGTTGATGGAGTGCACCACGGGTGGCACGCTAGCGTCCCACCTAGCCCCAAGAGGTTAATTTTGCCCAACCTAGGTCAAGGCACAGACACGGTCTCAATGGGGAAAGCTGAGCTGACTACACTGACTGTGCTAGTGGCAGACTCCACTAAACTGGCAGGCTGGTTAACCTCTTACATCTAGACGTTCCGCTAGCGGAACACCTGCTCCATTATCCAATGATGGGCGTGGCGCGAAATACAAACTCCTCTAAAATACAAAAACTTCAATTTTTCAAACATATGACTATTTCACAGCATTTTAAAGATAAGACTCTCCTTTATCTAACCACACTGTCCGATTTCAAAAAGGCTTTACAACGAAAGCAAAACATTAGATTATGTCAGCAGAGTACCAAACCAGAAATAACCAGACACCCATTTTTCAAGCTAGCATATAATGTCACAAAAACCTAGAAGACAGCTAAATGCAACACTAACCTTTGATGATCTTCATCAGATGACAACCCTAGGACATTATGTTATACAATACATGCATGTTTTGTTCAATCAAGTTCATATTTATATCAAAAACCAGCTTTTTACATTAGCATGTGACGTTCAGAACTAGCATACCCCCCGCAAACTTCCGGGGAATTCGCTAACATTTTACTAAATTACTCACGATAAACGTTCACAAAAAGCATAACAATTATTTTAAGAATTATAGATACAGACCTCCTCTATGCACTCGATATGTCCGATTTTAAAATAGCTTTTTGGTGAAAGCACATTTTGCAATATTCTAAGTACATAGCCCAGGCATCACGGGCTAGCTATTTAGACACCCGGCAAGTTTAGCACTCACCAATATCAGCTTTACTATTATAAAAGTTTCATTACCTTTTGTTGTCTTCGTCAGAATGCACTCCCAGGACTGCTACTTCAATAACAAATGTTGGTTTGGTCCAAAATAATCCATCGTTATATCCGAAAAGCGGCGTTTTGTTCGTGCGTCCCAGACACTATCTGAAATGGTAAATCAGGGTCGTGCGCGTAACCAGCCACTACCCAAACACGCTACTTTGTTTCAGCCAGAGCCTGCAAAGCCACGATTCAGCTTTTTACCGCCTTCTGAGACCCTATGGCAGCCGTAGGAAGTGTCACGGGACAGCTAAGATCCTCACTCTTCAATAAACAGAGACAAGAAGAACGACACCTTGTCAGACAGGCCACTTCCTGCCTGAAACCTTGTCAGGTTTTTGCCTGCCAAATGAGTTCTGTTATACTCACAGACACCATTCAAACAGTTTTAGAAACTTTAGGGTGTTTTCTATCCATATGTAATAAGTATATGCATATTCTAGTTACTGGGTAGGAGTGGTAACCAGATTAAATCGGGCACGTTTTTTATCCAGCCGTGAAAATACTGCCCCCTAGCCATAACAGGTTAACAGCCTGCTGCCTGGCCTGCACCAGATGCACCAGATGAGGTGATGAACCCACATTGCTTCCAGAGTGTACCGGAGCCTAAATAAATGCTCTAGTGAGAGCAAACAATTGTGCAGCCTGAGCTGACAGATGGTGTGGTAGTTTAGTACTGCCAAGGCAGCAGCTACTCCTCCTGGATTCCGGCAAAATTAAGGCAGTTATGCAGTTTTAAAAAGAGTACAATACATTCATTACAGAATTCACAACATACTAAGTATGTGTCCTCAGGCCCCTACTCCACTACCACATATCTACAACACTAAATACATGTGTATGTGTGTATGCAGGTGTCGGTGCCTATGTTTGTGTTACTTCGCAGTCCCTGCTGTTCCATAAGGTGTCTTTTGATGTTTTGTAAATCTGATTCTACTGCTGCATCAGTTACCTGATGTGGAATAGAGTTCCATGTAGTCATGTCTCTATGTAGTACTGTGGCGCCTCCCATAGTCTGTTCTGGACTTGGGGGACTGTGAAGAGACCTCTACTGGCATGTCTTGTGGGGTATGCATGGGTGTCTGAGCTGTGTGCTAGTTGTTTAACTTCTATGGGCTACGTGGGACGCTAACGTGCCACCTGCGGGACACAGCCAGTGAAATATCAGGGCGGCAAATTCAAAAACAACAAAATGTCATAATTCCACTTTCTCAAACATACAACTTTTTTACACCATTTTAAAGATACACTTCTCCTTGATGTAACCACATTGTCCGATTTCAAGAAGGCTTTACAGCGAAAGCAAATCATTAGATTATGTCAGGAGAGTACCCAGCCCAAAATAATCACACAGCCATTTTCAAAGCAAGCATATATGTCACAAAAACCCAAACCACAGCTAAATGCAGCACTAACCTTTGATGATCTTCATCAGATGACACTCCTAGGACATTATGTTATACAATACATGCAAGTTTTGTTCAATCAAGTTCATATTTATATCAAAAACCAGCTTTTTACATCGGCGTCTGACGTTGACTAACTATTTTCCCCTCAAATGCGTTCCCGGGAAACAGTGCATAATTCCATTTATTACTATTCGAAAACAATTTTTTAAATTTATATTGTCAATCTAACATTTATAGATTAATATCTTATGAGAACACCTGTCATACCAGATTTTAAATTAACTTTACTGGGTAATCACACAGATGCGATACTCAGAAAATGAGCCTGGAAAACTAGCGCCGCGCCATCTTGGAACAATCGCAAGTCACATCTGATCTTGTATAATATTGTCAATAATCGCCTACCTTTAGTTGTCTTCATCAGAAAGCACTTCCAGGAATCCCAGGTCCACAACAGATGTATTTTCGGTCGAAAAATTCCATCCTTCATGTTCCATTAGCCTGCAGTTGGTAGCGTGTCTCCAAATGCTCCGACGTGCGTGGGACATTAGTTTCGGAAAATGTACTTTTTCCCACCTCTAGGTTCGTTCAAACATGTCAAACGTTGTAAAACATTAATCTTCAGGGCCTGTAACACCAAGAGAGCCAATAAGATTCGACGGGGACGGTTGCAGAGTGTTTTAAAACTTTTCCAAAGGTGGGGGTAGACAGGGCCGCCGGCGTCATAATGGTGATGGCCCATCCCCTGTGACCAATTTCCAATGCGTCTCATTCACTGAGTTTCGACTGTATAAGCCTCAAACCACTGTGAAAAGACTGGGGACATCTAGTGGAAGCAATAGGACGTGCTCAGTGAACCATTGCTCACGGTGTGATTAATAGGCAAAGTGATGAAGTCGAGTCCACAATTCAGAATTCCACTTTCTGTTTCAATCGGTCTCGGGGTTTTGACTGCCATATGAGTTCTGTTATACTCACAGACACCATTCAAACAGTTTTAGAAACTTTAGGGTGTTTTCTATCCATATATAATAAGTATATGCATGTCCTAGCTTCTGAGTTTGATTAGTAGGCCGTTGAAAATGGGAACGAATTTTTTTCAAAATGCGCTGTGGCGCCCCCTATCCTAGGGTATCCTTAAGAGGTTTTAATGTTAGATTAAAAATGTGTGTCACTGAACCAGCAATGATAGGTGCAGCACACTTAAGTAAGAACGGGTCTAAATTGTCAGCGCCTAAGGATTTCTTAGTATCAATGGCACACAGGGCAGCTAGAACCTCTGCTTCGGTTATTTTCTGGAAACTAGAAAACCATTTTTCAGAGTAACGGTTGAAAAGCAAGATGAAAAATCAACTAACTGGCCAGTGCCACAATGGCCACTTTTCCTTTCAAATAAAAAACCAGCAGAGATGAAATGCTTATTAAAAGCATCACAAATATCATTTATTTCACTTAGGATACAGGAATCTGAGGTAATTTGCTTAGGAAGAGAAACAGCAGAATTCCCCTGTTTCAGTGAATTAACGGTTTTCCAGAATTTTGCAGGATCTCCTGCAGAATCTGTCATAGCATTAAGGAAGTAATTTGATTTTGCATTTTTGACAGCTGCAGTACATTTATTTCTCAATTGCCTAAAAACTGTCAATCAGCTGGAGTACCTGTTGAAATGAGAGCATGAACAGTGTGAGGACCGTTAAAACGTCTTAGGGCTAGGGGGCAGTTTTCGGAAGTGCGGAGAGTCTGGCGAGCCCAAAGTAAAATGCCTGTTACTCAGGCCCAGAAGCTATGCATATAATTGGTAGATTTGGATAGAAAACACTCTGACGTTTCCAAAATTATTAAAATAATGTCTATGAGTATAACAGAACTGATATGGCAGGCGAAAACCCGAAGAAAATCCGACCAAAAAATAAATAAATAAAATCACAGGCTCATAGTTTGTAAAGCTATTGAAAACTCCTATGTCCGTCACCCAGATTGCAATTCATAATAGCTTCCACTAGATGTCAACAGTATTTATTCAAGGTTTTGAGGCTTCTATTTTGAAAAATGAATAAGGATAATATGGATAATAATATGGACCTGATCCTAGATTATAATGAATCAGATTACATGGAAAGGGGGGACCTGATCCTAGATCATAATGAATCAGATTACATGGAGCGAGGGAACTGATCCTATATCATAATGAATCAGATTACATGGAGAAGGGGGGACCTGATCCTAGATCATAATGAATCAGATTACATGGAGAGGAGGGGGGACCTGATCCTAGATCATAATGAATCAGATTACATGGAGAGGGGGGACCTGATCCTAGATCATAATGAATCAGATGACATGGAGAGGGGGGGACCTGATCCTAGATCAAAATTAATCAGATTACATGGAGAGGGGGGACCTGATCCTATATCATAATGAATCAGATTACATGGAGAGGGGGGGACCTGATCCTACATCATAATGAAGCAGATTACATGGAGAGGGGGGGACCTGATCCTAGATCATAATGAATCAGATTACATGGAGAGGGATCTGATCCTAGATCATAATGAATCAGATTACATGGAGAGGGGACCTGATCCTAGATTATAATGAATCAGATTACATGGAGAGGGGGGACCTGATCCTATATCATAATGAATCAGATTACATGGAGAGGAGGGACCTGATCCTAGATCATAATGAATCAGATTACATGGAGAGGAGGGACCTGATCCTAGATCATAATGAATCAGATTACATGGAGAGGAGGGACCTGATCCTAGATCATAATGAATCAGATTACATGGAGAGGGGGGGACCTGATCCTAGATCATAATGACTCAGATTACATGGAGAGGGGGGACCTGATCCTAGATCATAATGAATCAGATTACATGGAGAGGGGGACCTGATCCTAGATCATAATGAATCAGATTACATGGAGAGGGTGGACCTGATCCTAGATTATAATGAATCAGATTACATGGACAGGAGGGACCTGATCCTAGATCATAATGAATCAGATTACATGGAGAGGGGGGACCTGATCCTATATCATAATGAATCAGATTACATGGAGATGGGGGGACCTGATCCTATATCATAATGAATCAGATTACATGGAGAGGGGGGACCTGATCCTAGATCATAATAAATCAGATTACATGGAGAGGGGGGACCTGATCCTAGATCATAATGAATCAGATTACATTGAGAGGGGGGACCTGATCCTATATCATAATGAATCAGATTACATGGAGAGGGGGGACCTGATCCTAGATCATAATGAATCAGATTACATGGAGAGGGGGGACCTGATCCTAGATCATAATGAATCAGATTACATGGAGAGGGGGACCTGATCCTAGATCATAATGAATCAGATTACATGGAGAGGAGGGACCTGACCCTAGATCATAATGAATCAGATTACATGGAGAGGGGGGGACCTGATCCTAGATCATAATGACTCAGATTACATGGAGAGGGGGGACCTGATCCTAGATCATAATGAATCAGATTACATGGAGAGGGGGACCTGATCCTAGATCATAATGAATCAGATTACATGGAGAGGAGGGACCTGACCCTAGATCATAATGAATCAGATTACATGGAGAGGGGGGGACCTGATCCTAGATCATAATGACTCAGATTACATGGAGAGGGGGGACCTGATCCTAGATCATAATGAATCAGATTACATGGAGAGGGGGACCTGATCCTAGATCATAATGAATCAGATTACATGGAGAGGGGGGACCTGATCCTAGATCATAATGAATCAGATTACATGGACAGGAGGGACCTGATCCTAGATCATAATGAATCAGATTACATGGAGAGGGGGGACCTGATCGTAGATCATAATGAATCAGATTACATGGACAGGAGGGACCTGATCCTAGATCATAATGAATCAGATTACATGGAGAGGAGGGACCTGATCCTAGATCATAATGAATCAGATTACATGGAGAGGGGGGGACCTGATCCTAGATCATAATGACTCAGATTACATGGAGAGGGGGGACCTGATCCTATATCATAATGAATCAGATTACATGGAGAGGAGGGACCTGATCCTAGATCATAATGAATCAGATTACATGGAGAGGAGGGACCTGATCCTAGATCATAATGAATCAGATTACATGGAGAGGAGGGAACTGATCCTAGATCATAATGAATCAGATTACATGGAGAGGGGGGGACCTGATCCTAGATCATAATGACTCAGATTACATGGAGAGGGGGGACCTGATCCTAGATCATAATGAATCAGATTACATGGAGAGGGGGACCTGATCCTAGATCATAATGAATCAGATTACATGGAGAGGGTGGACCTGATCCTAGATTATAATGAATCAGATTACATGGACAGGAGGGACCTGATCCTAGATCATAATGAATCAGATTACATGGAGAGGGGGGACCTGATCCTATATCATAATGAATCAGATTACATGGAGATGGGGGGACCTGATCCTATATCATAATGAATCAGATTACATGGAGAGGGGGGACCTGATCCTAGATCATAATGAATCAGATTACATGGAGAGGGGGGACCTGATCCTAGATCATAATGAATCAGATTACATGGAGAGGGGGGACCTGATCCTATATCATAATGAATCAGATTACATGGAGAGGGGGGACCTGATCCTAGATCATAATGAATCAGATTACATGGAGAGGGGGGACCTGATCCTAGATCATAATGAATCAGATTACATGGAGAGGGGGACCTGATCCTAGATCATAATGAATCAGATTACATGGAGAGGAGGGACCTGACCCTAGATCATAATGAATCAGATTACATGGAGAGGGGGGGACCTGATCCTAGATCATAATGACTCAGATTACATGGAGAGGGGGGACCTGATCCTAGATCATAATGAATCAGATTACATGGAGAGGGGGACCTGATCCTAGATCATAATGAATCAGATTACATGGAGAGGGGGGACCTGATCCTAGATCATAATGAATCAGATTACATGGACAGGAGGGACCTGATCCTAGATCATAATGAATCAGATTACATGGAGAGGGGGGGACCTGATCCTAGATCATAATGACTCAGATTACATGGAGAGGGGGGCCCTGATCCTAGATCATAATGAATCAGATTACATGGAGAGGGGGACCTGATCCTAGATCATAATGAATCAGATTACATGGAGAGGAGGGACCTGATCGTAGATCATAATGAATCAGATTACATGGAGAGGAGGAACCTGATCCTAGATCATAATGAATCAGATTACATGGAGAGGGGGGGACCTGATCCTAGATCATAATGAATAAGATTACATGGAGAGGGGGGGACCTGATCCTAGATCATAATGAATCAGATTACATGGAGAGTGGGGACCTGATCCTATATCATAATGAATCAGATTACATGGAGAGGGGGGACCTGATCCTAGATCATAATGAATCATATTACATGGAGAGGGGGACCTGATCCTAGATCATAATGAATCAGATTACATGGAGAGGGGGGACCTGATCCTAGATCATAATGAATCAGATTACATGGAGAGGGGACCTGATCCTAGATCATAATGAATCAGATTACATGGAGAGGAGGGACCTGATCCTAGATCATAATGAATCAGATTACATGGAGAGGGGGGGACCTGATCCTAGATCATAATGACTCAGATTACATGGAGAGGGGGGACCTGATCCTAGATCATAATGAATCAGATTACATGGAGAGGGGGACCTGATCCTAGATCATAATGAATCAGATTACATGGAGAGGGGGGACCTGATCCTAGATCATAATGAATCAGATTACATGGACAGGAGGGACCTGATCCTAGATCATAATGAATCAGATTACATGGAGAGGAGGGACCTGATCCTAGATCATAATGAATCAGATTACATGGAGAGGGGGGGACCTGATCCTAGATCATAATGACTCAGATTACATGGAGAGGGGGGACCTGATCCTAGATCATAATGAATCAGATTACATGGAGAGGGGGACCTGATCCTAGATCATAATGAATCAGATTACATGGAGAGGAGGGACCTGATCCTAGATCATAATGAATCAGATTACATGGAGAGGAGGAACCTGATCCTAGATCATAATGAATCAGATTACATGGAGAGGGGGGGACCTGATCCTAGATCATAATGAATAAGATTACATGGAGAGGGGGGGACCTGATCCTAGATCATAATGAATCAGATTACATGGAGAGTGGGGACCTGATCCTATATCATAATGAATCAGATTACATGGAGAGGGGGGACCTGATCCTAGATCATAATGAATCAGATTACATGGAGAGGGGGGACCTGATCCTAGATCATAATGAATCAGATTACATGGAGAGGGGGGACCTGATCCTAGATCATAATGAATCAGATTACATGGAGAGGGGGGACCTGATCCTAGATCATAATGAATCAGATTACATGGACAGGAGGGACCTGATCCTAGATCATAATGAATCAGATTACATGGAGAGGGGGGACCTGATCCTATATCATAATGAATCAGATTACATGGAGATGGGGGGACCTGATCCTATATCATAATGAATCAGATTACATGGAGAGGGGGGACCTGATCCTAGATCATAATGAATCAGATTACATGGAGAGGGGGGGACCTGATCCTAGATCATATTGACTCAGATTACATGGAGAGGGGGGACCTGATCCTAGATCATAATGAATCAGATTACATGGAGAGGGGGACCTGATCCTAGATCATAATGAATCAGATTACATGGAGAGGAGGGACCTGATCCTAGATCATAATGAATCAGATTACATGGAGAGGAGGAACCTGATCCTAGATCATAATGAATCAGATTACATGGAGGGGGGGGACGTGATCCTATATCATAATGAATCAGATTACATGGAGAGGGGGACCTGATCCTAGATCATAATGAATCAGATTACATGGAGAGGAGGGACCTGACCCTAGATCATAATGAATCAGATTACATGGAGAGGGGGGGACCTGATCCTAGATCATAATGACTCAGATTACATGGAGAGGGGGGACCTGATCCTAGATCATAATGAATCAGATTACATGGAGAGGGGGACCTGATCCTAGATCATAATGAATCAGATTACATGGAGAGGGGGGACCTGATCCTAGATCATAATGAATCAGATTACATGGACAGGAGGGACCTGATCCTAGATCATAATGAATCAGATTACATGGAGAGGGGGGGACCTGATCCTAGATCATAATGACTCAGATTACATGGAGAGGGGGGCCCTGATCCTAGATCATAATGAATCAGATTACATGGAGAGGGGGACCTGATCCTAGATCATAATGAATCAGATTACATGGAGAGGAGGGACCTGATCGTAGATCATAATGAATCAGATTACATGGAGAGGAGGAACCTGATCCTAGATCATAATGAATCAGATTACATGGAGAGGGGGGGACCTGATCCTAGATCATAATGAATAAGATTACATGGAGAGGGGGGGACCTGATCCTAGATCATAATGAATCAGATTACATGGAGAGTGGGGACCTGATCCTATATCATAATGAATCAGATTACATGGAGAGGGGGGACCTGATCCTAGATCATAATGAATCATATTACATGGAGAGGGGGACCTGATCCTAGATCATAATGAATCAGATTACATGGAGAGGGGGGACCTGATCCTAGATCATAATGAATCAGATTACATGGAGAGGGGACCTGATCCTAGATCATAATGAATCAGATTACATGGAGAGGAGGGACCTGATCCTAGATCATAATGAATCAGATTACATGGAGAGGGGGGGACCTGATCCTAGATCATAATGACTCAGATTACATGGAGAGGGGGGACCTGATCCTAGATCATAATGAATCAGATTACATGGAGAGGGGGACCTGATCCTAGATCATAATGAATCAGATTACATGGAGAGGGGGGACCTGATCCTAGATCATAATGAATCAGATTACATGGACAGGAGGGACCTGATCCTAGATCATAATGAATCAGATTACATGGAGAGGAGGGACCTGATCCTAGATCATAATGAATCAGATTACATGGAGAGGGGGGGACCTGATCCTAGATCATAATGACTCAGATTACATGGAGAGGGGGGACCTGATCCTAGATCATAATGAATCAGATTACATGGAGAGGGGGACCTGATCCTAGATCATAATGAATCAGATTACATGGAGAGGAGGGACCTGATCCTAGATCATAATGAATCAGATTACATGGAGAGGAGGAACCTGATCCTAGATCATAATGAATCAGATTACATGGAGAGGGGGGGACCTGATCCTAGATCATAATGAATAAGATTACATGGAGAGGGGGGGACCTGATCCTAGATCATAATGAATCAGATTACATGGAGAGTGGGGACCTGATCCTATATCATAATGAATCAGATTACATGGAGAGGGGGGACCTGATCCTAGATCATAATGAATCAGATTACATGGAGAGGGGGGACCTGATCCTAGATCATAATGAATCAGATTACATGGAGAGGGGGGACCTGATCCTAGATCATAATGAATCAGATTACATGGAGAGGGGGGACCTGATCCTAGATCATAATGAATCAGATTACATGGACAGGAGGGACCTGATCCTAGATCATAATGAATCAGATTACATGGAGAGGGGGGACCTGATCCTATATCATAATGAATCAGATTACATGGAGATGGGGGGACCTGATCCTATATCATAATGAATCAGATTACATGGAGAGGGGGGACCTGATCCTAGATCATAATGAATCAGATTACATGGAGAGGGGGGGACCTGATCCTAGATCATATTGACTCAGATTACATGGAGAGGGGGGACCTGATCCTAGATCATAATGAATCAGATTACATGGAGAGGGGGACCTGATCCTAGATCATAATGAATCAGATTACATGGAGAGGAGGGACCTGATCCTAGATCATAATGAATCAGATTACATGGAGAGGAGGAACCTGATCCTAGATCATAATGAATCAGATTACATGGAGGGGGGGGACGTGATCCTATATCATAATGAATCAGATTACATGGAGAGGGGGACCTGATCCTAGATCATAATGAATCAGATTACATGGAGAGGGGGGACCTGATCCTAGATCATAATGAATCAGATTACATGGACAGGAGGGACCTGATCCTAGATCATAATGAATCAGATTACATGGAGAGGACGGACCTGATCCTAGATCATAATGAATCAGATTACATGGAGAGGAGGGACCTGATCCTAGATCATAATGAATCAGATTACATGGAGAGGGGGGGACCTGATCCTAGATCATAATGACTCAGATTACATGGAGAGGGGGGACCTGATCCTAGATCATAATGAATCAGATTACATGGAGAGGGGGACCTGATCCTAGATCATAATGAATCAGATTACATGGAGAGGGGGGACCTGATCCTAGATCATAATGAATCAGATTACATGGACAGGAGGGACCTGATCCTAGATCATAATGAATCAGATTACATGGAGAGGGGGGACCTGATCCTATATCATAATGAATCAGATTACATGGAGATGGGGGGACCTGATCCTATATCATAATGAATCAGATTACATGGAGAGGGGGGACCTGATCCTAGATCATAATGAATCAGATTACATGGAGAGGGGGGGACCTGATCCTAGATCATAATGACTCAGATTACATGGAGAGGGGGGACCTGATCCTAGATCATAATGAATCAGATTACATGGAGAGGAGGGACCTGATCCTAGATCATAATGAATCAGATTACATGGAGAGAAGGGACCTGATCCTAGATCATAATGAATCAGATTACATGGAGAAGGGGGGACCTGATCCTAGATCATAATGACTCAGATTACATGGAGAGGGGGGACCTGATCCTAGATCATAATGAATCAGATTACATGGAGAGGGGGACCTGATCCTAGATCATAATGAATCAGATTACATGGAGAGGGGGGACCTGATCCTAGATCATAATGAATCAGATTACATGGACAGGAGGGACCTGATCCTAGATCATAATGAATCAGATTACATGGAGAGGACGGACCTGATCCTAGATCATAATGAATCAGATTACATGGAGAGGAGGGACCTGATCCTAGATCATAATGAATCAGATTACATGGAGAGGGGGGGACCTGATCCTAGATCATAATGACTCAGATTACATGGAGAGGGGGGACCTGATCCTAGATCATAATGAATCAGATTACATGGAGAGGGGGACCTGATCCTAGATCATAATGAATCAGATTACATGGAGAGGGGGGACCTGATCCTAGATCATAATGAATCAGATTACATGGACAGGAGGGACCTGATCCTAGATCATAATGAATCAGATTACATGGAGAGGGGGGGACCTGATCCTAGATCATAATGAATAAGATTACATGGAGAGGGGGGGACCTGATCCTAGATCATAATGAATCAGATTACATGGAGAGTGGGGACCTGATCCTATATCATAATGAATCAGATTACATGGAGAGGGGGGACCTGATCCTAGATCATAATGAATCATATTACATGGAGAGGGGGACCTGATCCTAGATCATAATGAATCAGATTACATGGAGAGGGGGGACCTGATCCTAGATCATAATGAATCAGATTACATGGAGAGGGGACCTGATCCTAGATCATAATGAATCAGATTACATGGAGAGGAGGGACCTGATCCTAGATCATAATGAATCAGATTACATGGAGAGGGGGGGACCTGATCCTAGATCATAATGACTCAGATTACATGGAGAGGGGGGACCTGATCCTAGATCATAATGAATCAGATTACATGGAGAGGGGGACCTGATCCTAGATCATAATGAATCAGATTACATGGAGAGGGGGGACCTGATCCTAGATCATAATGAATCAGATTACATGGACAGGAGGGACCTGATCCTAGATCATAATGAATCAGATTACATGGAGAGGAGGGACCTGATCCTAGATCATAATGAATCAGATTACATGGAGAGGGGGGGACCTGATCCTAGATCATAATGACTCAGATTACATGGAGAGGGGGGACCTGATCCTAGATCATAATGAATCAGATTACATGGAGAGGGGGACCTGATCCTAGATCATAATGAATCAGATTACATGGAGAGGAGGGACCTGATCCTAGATCATAATGAATCAGATTACATGGAGAGGAGGAACCTGATCCTAGATCATAATGAATCAGATTACATGGAGAGGGGGGGACCTGATCCTAGATCATAATGAATAAGATTACATGGAGAGGGGGGGACCTGATCCTAGATCATAATGAATCAGATTACATGGAGAGTGGGGACCTGATCCTATATCATAATGAATCAGATTACATGGAGAGGGGGGACCTGATCCTAGATCATAATGAATCAGATTACATGGAGAGGGGGGACCTGATCCTAGATCATAATGAATCAGATTACATGGAGAGGGGGGACCTGATCCTAGATCATAATGAATCAGATTACATGGAGAGGGGGGACCTGATCCTAGATCATAATGAATCAGATTACATGGACAGGAGGGACCTGATCCTAGATCATAATGAATCAGATTACATGGAGAGGGGGGACCTGATCCTATATCATAATGAATCAGATTACATGGAGATGGGGGGACCTGATCCTATATCATAATGAATCAGATTACATGGAGAGGGGGGACCTGATCCTAGATCATAATGAATCAGATTACATGGAGAGGGGGGGACCTGATCCTAGATCATATTGACTCAGATTACATGGAGAGGGGGGACCTGATCCTAGATCATAATGAATCAGATTACATGGAGAGGGGGACCTGATCCTAGATCATAATGAATCAGATTACATGGAGAGGAGGGACCTGATCCTAGATCATAATGAATCAGATTACATGGAGAGGAGGAACCTGATCCTAGATCATAATGAATCAGATTACATGGAGGGGGGGGACGTGATCCTATATCATAATGAATCAGATTACATGGAGATGGGGGGACCTGATCCTATATCATAATGAATCCGATTACATGGAGAGGGGGGACCTGATCCTAGATCATAATGAATCAGATTACATGGAGAGGGGGGGACCTGATCCTAGATCATAATGACTCAGATTACATGGAGAGGGGGGACCTGATCCTAGATCATAATGAATCAGATTACATGGAGAGGGGGACCTGATCCTAGATCATAATGAATCAGATTACATGGAGAGGAGGGACCTGATCCTAGATCATAATGAATCAGATTACATGGAGAGGAGGAACCTGATCCTAGATCATAATGAATCAGATTACATGGAGAGGGGGGGACCTGATCCTAGATCATAATGAATAAGATTACATGGAGAGGGTGGGACCTGATCCTAGATCATAATGAATCAGATTACATGGAGAGTGGGGACCTGATCCTATATCATAATGAATCAGATTACATGGAGAGGGGGGACCTGATCCTAGATCATAATGAATCAGATTACATGGAGAGGGGGGACCTGATCCTAGATCATAATGAATCAGATTACATGGAGAGGGGGGACCTGATCCTAGATCATAATGAATCAGATTACATGGAGAGGGGGGACCTGATCCTAGATCATAATGAATCAGATTACATGGAGAGGGGGGACCTGATCCTAGATCATAATGAATCAGATTACATGGACAGGAGGGACCTGATCCTAGATCATAATGAATCAGATTACATGGAGAGGGGGGACCTGATCCTATATCATAATGAATCAGATTACATGGAGATGGGGGGACCTGATCCTATATCATAATGAATCAGATTACATGGAGAGGAGGGACCTGATCCTAGATCATAATGAATCAGATTACATGGAGAGGAGGATCCTGATCCTAGATCATAATGAATCAGATTACATGGAGAGGGGGGGACCTGATCCTAGATCATAATGAATAAGATTACATGGAGAGGGGGGGACCTGATCCTAGATCATAATGAATCAGATTACATGGAGAGTGGGGACCTGATCCTATATCATAATGAATCAGATTACATGGAGAGGGGGGACCTGATCCTAGATCATAATGAATCAGATTACATGGAGAGGGGGGACCTGATCCTAGATCATAATGAATCAGATTACATGGAGAGGGGGGGACCTGATCCTAGATCATAATGACTCAGATTACATGGAGAGGGGGGACCTGATCCTAGATCATAATGAATCAGATTACATGGAGAGGGGGACCTGATCCTAGATCATAATGAATCAGATTACATGGAGAGGGGGGACCTGATCCTAGATCATAATGAATCAGATTACATGGAGAGGGGGGGACCTGATCCTACATCATAATGAAGCAGATTACATGGAGAGGGGGGACCTGATCCTAGGTCATAATGAATCAGATTACATGGAGAGGGATCTGATCCTAGATCATAATGAATCAGATTACATGGAGAGGGGACCTGATCCTAGATCATAATGAATCAGATTACATGGAGAGGGGGGGACCTGATCCTACATCATAATGAAGCAGATTACATGGAGAGGGGGGACCTGATCCTAGGTCATAATGAATCAGATTACATGGAGAGGGATCTGATCCTAGATCATAATGAATCAGATTACATGGAGAGGGGACCTGATCCTAGATTATAATGAATCAGATTACATGGAGAGGAGGGACCTGATCCTAGATCATAATGAATCAGATTACATGGAGAGGAGGGACCTGATCCTAGATCATAATGAATCAGATTACATGGAGAGGGGGGGACCTGATCCTAGATCATAATGACTCAGATTACATGGAGAGGGGGGACCTGATCCTAGATCATAATGAATCAGATTACATGGAGAGGGGGACCTGATCCTAGATCATAATGAATCAGATTACATGGAGAGGGGGGACCTGATCCTAGATCATAATGAATCAGATTACATGGACAGGAGGGACCTGATCCTAGATCATAATGAATCAGATTACATGGAGAGGAGGGACCTGATCCTAGATCATAATGAATCAGATTACATGGAGAGGGGGGGACCTGATCCTAGATCATAATGACTCAGATTACATGGAGAGGGGGGACTTGATCCTAGATCATAATGAATCAGATTACATGGAGAGGGGGACCTGATCCTAGATCATAATGAATCAGATTACATGGAGAGGAGGGACCTGATCCTAGATCATAATGAATCAGATTACATGGAGAGGGGGGGACCTGATCCTAGATCATAATGACTCAGATTACATGGAGAGGGGGGACCTGATCCTAGATCATAATGAATCAGATTACATGGAGAGGGGGACCTGATCCTAGATCATAATGAATCAGATTACATGGAGAGGGGGGACCTGATCCTAGATCATAATGAATCAGATTACATGGACAGGAGGGACCTGATCCTAGATCATAATGAATCAGATTACATGGAGAGGGGGGACCTGATCCTATATCATAATGAATCAGATTACATGGAGATGGGGGGACCTGATCCTATATCATAATGAATCAGATTACATGGAGAGGGGGGACCTGATCCTAGATCATAATGAATCAGATTACATGGAGAGGGGGGGACCTGATCCTATATCATAATGACTCAGATTACATGGAGAGGGGGGCCCTGATCCTAGATCATAATGAATCAGATTACATGGAGAGGGGGACCTGATCCTAGATCATAATGAATCAGATTACATGGAGAGGAGGGACCTGATCGTAGATCATAATGAATCAGATTACATGGAGAGGAGGAACCTGATCCTAGATCATAATGAATCAGATTACATGGAGAGGGGGGGACCTGATCCTAGATCATAATGAATAAGATTACATGGAGAGGGGGGGACCTGATCCTAGATCATAATGAATCAGATTACATGGAGAGTGGGGACCTGATCCTATATCATAATGAATCAGATTACATGGAGAGGGGGGACCTGATCCTAGATCATAATGAATCATATTACATGGAGAGGGGGACCTGATCCTAGATCATAATGAATCAGATTACATGGAGAGGGGGGACCTGATCCTAGATCATAATGAATCAGATTACATGGAGAGGGGACCTGATCCTAGATCATAATGAATCAGATTACATGGAGAGGAGGGACCTGATCCTAGATCATAATGAATCAGATTACATGGAGAGGGGGGGACCTGATCCTAGATCATAATGACTCAGATTACATGGAGAGGGGGGACCTGATCCTAGATCATAATGAATCAGATTACATGGAGAGGGGGACCTGATCCTAGATCATAATGAATCAGATTACATGGAGAGGGGGGACCTGATCCTAGATCATAATGAATCAGATTACATGGACAGGAGGGACCTGATCCTAGATCATAATGAATCAGATTACATGGAGAGGAGGGACCTGATCCTAGATCATAATGAATCAGATTACATGGAGAGGGGGGGACCTGATCCTAGATCATAATGACTCAGATTACATGGAGAGGGGTGACCTGATCCTAGATCATAATGAATCAGATTACATGGAGAGGGGGACCTGATCCTAGATCATAATGAATCAGATTACATGGAGAGGAGGGACCTGATCCTAGATCATAATGAATCAGATTACATGGAGAGGAGGAACCTGATCCTAGATCATAATGAATCAGATTACATGGAGAGGGGGGGACCTGATCCTAGATCATAATGAATAAGATTACATGGAGAGGGGGGGACCTGATCCTAGATCATAATGAATCAGATTACATGGAGAGTGGGGACCTGATCCTATATCATAATGAATCAGATTACATGGAGAGGGGGGACCTGATCCTAGATCATAATGAATCAGATTACATGGAGAGGGGGGACCTGATCCTAGATCATAATGAATCAGATTACATGGAGAGGGGGGACCTGATCCTAGATCATAATGAATCAGATTACATGGAGAGGGGGGACCTGATCCTAGATCATAATGAATCAGATTACATGGACAGGAGGGACCTGATCCTAGATCATAATGAATCAGATTACATGGAGAGGGGGGACCTGATCCTATATCATAATGAATCAGATTACATGGAGATGGGGGGACCTGATCCTATATCATAATGAATCAGATTACATGGAGAGGGGGGACCTGATCCTAGATCATAATGAATCAGATTACATGGAGAGGGGGGGACCTGATCCTAGATCATATTGACTCAGATTACATGGAGAGGGGGGACCTGATCCTAGATCATAATGAATCAGATTACATGGAGAGGGGGACCTGATCCTAGATCATAATGAATCAGATTACATGGAGAGGAGGGACCTGATCCTAGATCATAATGAATCAGATTACATGGAGAGGAGGAACCTGATCCTAGATCATAATGAATCAGATTACATGGAGGGGGGGGACGTGATCCTATATCATAATGAATCAGATTACATGGAGATGGGGGGACCTGATCCTATATCATAATGAATCCGATTACATGGAGAGGGGGGACCTGATCCTAGATCATAATGAATCAGATTACATGGAGAGGGGGGGACCTGATCCTAGATCATAATGACTCAGATTACATGGAGAGGGGGGACCTGATCCTAGATCATAATGAATCAGATTACATGGAGAGGAGGAACCTGATCCTAGATCATAATGAATCAGATTACATGGAGAGGGGGGGACCTGATCCTAGATCATAATGAATCAGATTACATGGAGAGTGGGGACCTGATCCTATATCATAATGAATCAGATTACATGGAGAGGGGGGACCTGATCCTAGATCATAATGAATCATATTACATGGAGAGGGGGACCTGATCCTAGATCATAATGAATCAGATTACATGGAGAGGGGGGACCTGATCCTAGATCATAATGAATCAGATTACATGGAGAGGGGACCTGATCCTAGATCATAATGAATCAGATTACATGGAGAGGAGGGACCTGATCCTAGATCATAATGAATCAGATTACATGGAGAGGGGGGGACCTGATCCTAGATCATAATGACTCAGATTACATGGAGAGGGGGGACCTGATCCTAGATCATAATGAATCAGATTACATGGAGAGGGGGGGACCTGATCCTAGATCATAATGAATAAGATTACATGGAGAGGGGGGGACCTGATCCTAGATCATAATGAATCAGATTACATGGAGAGTGGGGACCTGATCCTATATCATAATGAATCAGATTACATGGAGAGGGGGGACCTGATCCTAGATCATAATGAATCATATTACATGGAGAGGGGGACCTGATCCTAGATCATAATGAATCAGATTACATGGAGAGGGGGGACCTGATCCTAGATCATAATGAATCAGATTACATGGAGAGGGGACCTGATCCTAGATCATAATGAATCAGATTACATGGAGAGGAGGGACCTGATCCTAGATCATAATGAATCAGATTACATGGAGAGGGGGGGACCTGATCCTAGATCATAATGACTCAGATTACATGGAGAGGGGGGACCTGATCCTAGATCATAATGAATCAGATTACATGGAGAGGGGGACCTGATCCTAGATCATAATGAATCAGATTACATGGAGAGGGGGGACCTGATCCTAGATCATAATGAATCAGATTACATGGACAGGAGGGACCTGATCCTAGATCATAATGAATCAGATTACATGGAGAGGAGGGACCTGATCCTAGATCATAATGAATCAGATTACATGGAGAGGGGGGGACCTGATCCTAGATCATAATGACTCAGATTACATGGAGAGGGGTGACCTGATCCTAGATCATAATGAATCAGATTACATGGAGAGGGGGACCTGATCCTAGATCATAATGAATCAGATTACATGGAGAGGAGGGACCTGATCCTAGATCATAATGAATCAGATTACATGGAGAGGGGGGGACCTGATCCTAGATCATAATGAATCAGATTACATGGAGAGTGGGGACCTGATCCTATATCATAATGAATCAGATTACATGGAGAGGGGGGACCTGATCCTAGATCATAATGAATCAGATTACATGGAGAGGGGGGACCTGATCCTAGATCATAATGAATCAGATTACATGGAGAGGGGGGACCTGATCCTAGATCATAATGAATCAGATTACATGGAGAGGGGGGACCTGATCCTAGATCATAATGAATCAGATTACATGGACAGGAGGGACCTGATCCTAGATCATAATGAATCAGATTACATGGAGAGGGGGGACCTGATCCTATATCATAATGAATCAGATTACATGGAGATGGGGGGACCTGATCCTATATCATAATGAATCAGATTACATGGAGAGGGGGGACCTGATCCTAGATCATAATGAATCAGATTACATGGAGAGGGGGGGACCTGATCCTAGATCATATTGACTCAGATTACATGGAGAGGGGGGACCTGATCCTAGATCATAATGAATCAGATTACATGGAGAGGGGGACCTGATCCTAGATCATAATGAATCAGATTACATGGAGAGGAGGGACCTGATCCTAGATCATAATGAATCAGATTACATGGAGAGGAGGAACCTGATCCTAGATCATAATGAATCAGATTACATGGAGGGGGGGGACGTGATCCTATATCATAATGAATCAGATTACATGGAGATGGGGGGACCTGATCCTATATCATAATGAATCCGATTACATGGAGAGGGGGGACCTGATCCTAGATCATAATGAATCAGATTACATGGAGAGGGGGGGACCTGATCCTAGATCATAATGACTCAGATTACATGGAGAGGGGGGACCTGATCCTAGATCATAATGAATCAGATTACATGGAGAGGAGGAACCTGATCCTAGATCATAATGAATCAGATTACATGGAGAGGGGGGGACCTGATCCTAGATCATAATGAATAAGATTACATGGAGAGGGGGGGACCTGATCCTAGATCATAATGAATCAGATTACATGGAGAGTGGGGACCTGATCCTATATCATAATGAATCAGATTACATGGAGAGGGGGGACCTGATCCTAGATCATAATGAATCATATTACATGGAGAGGGGGACCTGATCCTAGATCATAATGAATCAGATTACATGGAGAGGGGGGACCTGATCCTAGATCATAATGAATCAGATTACATGGAGAGGGGACCTGATCCTAGATCATAATGAATCAGATTACATGGAGAGGAGGGACCTGATCCTAGATCATAATGAATCAGATTACATGGAGAGGGGGGGACCTGATCCTAGATCATAATGACTCAGATTACATGGAGAGGGGGGACCTGATCCTAGATCATAATGAATCAGATTACATGGAGAGGGGGACCTGATCCTAGATCATAATGAATCAGATTACATGGAGAGGGGGGACCTGATCCTAGATCATAATGAATCAGATTACATGGACAGGAGGGACCTGATCCTAGATCATAATGAATCAGATTACATGGAGAGGAGGGACCTGATCCTAGATCATAATGAATCAGATTACATGGAGAGGGGGGGACCTGATCCTAGATCATAATGACTCAGATTACATGGAGAGGGGTGACCTGATCCTAGATCATAATGAATCAGATTACATGGAGAGGGGGACCTGATCCTAGATCATAATGAATCAGATTACATGGAGAGGAGGGACCTGATCCTAGATCATAATGAATCAGATTACATGGAGAGGAGGAACCTGATCCTAGATCATAATGAATCAGATTACATGGAGAGGGGGGGACCTGATCCTAGATCATAATGAATCAGATTACATGGAGAGGAGGGACCTGATCCTAGATCATAATGAATCAGATTACATGGAGAGGGGGGGACCTGATCCTAGATCATAATGACTCAGATTACATGGAGAGGGGGGACCTGATCCTAGATCATAATGAATCAGATTACATGGAGAGGAGGAACCTGATCCTAGATCATAATGAATCAGATTACATGGAGAGGGGGGGACCTGATCCTAGATCATAATGAATAAGATTACATGGAGAGGGGGGGACCTGATCCTAGATCATAATGAATCAGATTACATGGAGAGTGGGGACCTGATCCTATATCATAATGAATCAGATTACATGGAGAGGGGGGACCTGATCCTAGATCATAATGAATCATATTACATGGAGAGGGGGACCTGATCCTAGATCATAATGAATCAGATTACATGGAGAGGGGGGACCTGATCCTAGATCATAATGAATCAGATTACATGGAGAGGGGACCTGATCCTAGATCATAATGAATCAGATTACATGGAGAGGAGGGACCTGATCCTAGATCATAATGAATCAGATTACATGGAGAGGGGGGGACCTGATCCTAGATCATAATGACTCAGATTACATGGAGAGGGGGGACCTGATCCTAGATCATAATGAATCAGATTACATGGAGAGGGGGACCTGATCCTAGATCATAATGAATCAGATTACATGGAGAGGGGGGACCTGATCCTAGATCATAATGAATCAGATTACATGGACAGGAGGGACCTGATCCTAGATCATAATGAATCAGATTACATGGAGAGGAGGGACCTGATCCTAGATCATAATGAATCAGATTACATGGAGAGGGGGGGACCTGATCCTAGATCATAATGACTCAGATTACATGGAGAGGGGTGACCTGATCCTAGATCATAATGAATCAGATTACATGGAGAGGGGGACCTGATCCTAGATCATAATGAATCAGATTACATGGAGAGGAGGGACCTGATCCTAGATCATAATGAATCAGATTACATGGAGAGGAGGAACCTGATCCTAGATCATAATGAATCAGATTACATGGAGAGGGGGGGACCTGATCCTAGATCATAATGAATCAGATTACATGGAGAGGAGGGACCTGATCCTAGATCATAATGAATCAGATTACATGGAGAGGGGGGGACCTGATCCTAGATCATAATGACTCAGATTACATGGAGAGGGGTGACCTGATCCTAGATCATAATGAATCAGATTACATGGAGAGGGGGACCTGATCCTAGATCATAATGAATCAGATTACATGGAGAGGAGGGACCTGATCCTAGATCATAATGAATCAGATTACATGGAGAGGAGGAACCTGATCCTAGATCATAATGAATCAGATTACATGGAGAGGGGGGGACCTGATCCTAGATCATAATGAATAAGATTACATGGAGAGGGGGGGACCTGATCCTAGATCATAATGAATCAGATTACATGGAGAGTGGGGACCTGATCCTATATCATAATGAATCAGATTACATGGAGAGGGGGGACCTGATCCTAGATCATAATGAATCAGATTACATGGAGAGGGGGGACCTGATCCTAGATCATAATGAATCAGATTACATGGAGAGGGGGGACCTGATCCTAGATCATAATGAATCAGATTACATGGAGAGGGGGGACCTGATCCTAGATCATAATGAATCAGATTACATGGACAGGAGGGACCTGATCCTAGATCATAATGAATCAGATTACATGGAGAGGGGGGACCTGATCCTATATCATAATGAATCAGATTACATGGAGATGGGGGGACCTGATCCTATATCATAATGAATCAGATTACATGGAGAGGGGGGACCTGATCCTAGATCATAATGAATCAGATTACATGGAGAGGGGGGGACCTGATCCTAGATCATATTGACTCAGATTACATGGAGAGGGGGGACCTGATCCTAGATCATAATGAATCAGATTACATGGAGAGGGGGACCTGATCCTAGATCATAATGAATCAGATTACATGGAGAGGAGGGACCTGATCCTAGATCATAATGAATCAGATTACATGGAGAGGAGGAACCTGATCCTAGATCATAATGAATCAGATTACATGGAGGGGGGGACGTGATCCTATATCATAATGAATCAGATTACATGGAGATGGGGGGACCTGATCCTATATCATAATGAATCCGATTACATGGAGAGGGGGGACCTGATCCTAGATCATAATGAATCAGATTACATGGAGAGGGGGGGACCTGATCCTAGATCATAATGACTCAGATTACATGGAGAGGGGGGACCTGATCCTAGATCATAATGAATCAGATTACATGGAGAGGGGGACCTGATCCTAGATCATAATGAATCAGATTACATGGAGAGGAGGGACCTGATCCTAGATCATAATGAATCAGATTACATGGAGAGGAGGAACCTGATCCTAGATCATAATGAATCAGATTACATGGAGATGGGGGGACCTGATCCTAGATCATAATGAATAAGATTACATGGAGAGGGTGGGACCTGATCCTAGATCATAATGAATCAGATTACATGGAGAGTGGGGACCTGATCCTATATCATAATGAATCAGATTACATGGAGAGGGGGGACCTGATCCTAGATCATAATGAATCAGATTACATGGAGAGGGGGGACCTGATCCTAGATCATAATGAATCAGATTACATGGAGAGGGGGGACCTGATCCTAGATCATAATGAATCAGATTACATGGAGAGGGGGGACCTGATCCTAGATCATAATGAATCAGATTACATGGAGAGGGGGGACCTGATCCTAGATCATAATGAATCAGATTACATGGACAGGAGGGACCTGATCCTAGATCATAATGAATCAGATTACATGGAGAGGGGGGACCTGATCCTATATCATAATGAATCAGATTACATGGAGATGGGGGGACCTGATCCTATATCATAATGAATCAGATTACATGGAGAGGAGGGACCTGATCCTAGATCATAATGAATCAGATTACATGGAGAGGAGGAACCTGATCCTAGATCATAATGAATCAGATTACATGGAGAGGGGGGGACCTGATCCTAGATCATAATGAATAAGATTACATGGAGAGGGGGGGACCTGATCCTAGATCATAATGAATCAGATTACATGGAGAGTGGGGACCTGATCCTATATCATAATGAATCAGATTACATGGAGAGGGGGGACCTGATCCTAGATCATAATGAATCAGATTACATGGAGAGGGGGGACCTGATCCTAGATCATAATGAATCAGATTACATGGAGAGGGGGGGACCTGATCCTAGATCATAATGACTCAGATTACATGGAGAGGGGGGACCTGATCCTAGATCATAATGAATCAGATTACATGGAGAGGGGGACCTGATCCTAGATCATAATGAATCAGATTACATGGAGAGGGGGGACCTGATCCTAGATCATAATGAATCAGATTACATGGAGAGGGGGGGACCTGATCCTACATCATAATGAAGCAGATTACATGGAGAGGGGGGACCTGATCCTAGGTCATAATGAATCAGATTACATGGAGAGGGATCTGATCCTAGATCATAATGAATCAGATTACATGGAGAGGGGACCTGATCCTAGATCATAATGAATCAGATTACATGGAGAGGGGGGGACCTGATCCTACATCATAATGAAGCAGATTACATGGAGAGGGGGGACCTGATCCTAGGTCATAATGAATCAGATTACATGGAGAGGGATCTGATCCTAGATCATAATGAATCAGATTACATGGAGAGGGGACCTGATCCTAGATTATAATGAATCAGATTACATGGAGAGGAGGGACCTGATCCTAGATCATAATGAATCAGATTACATGGAGAGGAGGGACCTGATCCTAGATCATAATGAATCAGATTACATGGAGAGGGGGGGACCTGATCCTAGATCATAATGACTCAGATTACATGGAGAGGGGGGACCTGATCCTAGATCATAATGAATCAGATTACATGGAGAGGGGGACCTGATCCTAGATCATAATGAATCAGATTACATGGAGAGGGGGGACCTGATCCTAGATCATAATGATTCAGATTACATGGACAGGAGGGACCTGATCCTAGATCATAATGAATCAGAATACATGGAGAGGGGGGACCTGATCCTATATCATAATGAATCAGATTACATGGACAGGAGGGACCTGATCCTAGATCATAATGAATCAGATTACATGGAGAGGGGGGACCTGATCCTATATCATAATGAATCAGATTACATGGAGATGGGGGGACCTGATCCTATATCATAATGAATCAGATTACATGGAGAGGGGGGACCTGATCCTAGATCATAATGAATAAGATTACATGGAGAGGGGGGGACCTGATCCTAGATCATAATGAATCAGATTACATGGAGAGTGGGGACCTGATCCTATATCATAATGAATCAGATTACATGGAGAGGGGGGACCTGATCCTAGATCATAATGAATCAGATTACATGGAGAGGGGGGACCTGATCCTAGATCATAATGAATCAGATTACATGGAGAGGGGGGGACCTGATCCTAGATCATAATGACTCAGATTACATGGAGAGGGGGGACCTGATCCTAGATCATAATGAATCAGATTACATGGAGAGGGGGACCTGATCCTAGATCATAATGAATCAGATTACATGGAGAGGGGGGACCTGATCCTAGATCATAATGAATCAGATTACATGGAGAGGGGGGGACCTGATCCTACATCATAATGAAGCAGATTACATGGAGAGGGGGGACCTGATCCTAGGTCATAATGAATCAGATTACATGGAGAGGGATCTGATCCTAGATCATAATGAATCAGATTACATGGAGAGGGGACCTGATCCTAGATCATAATGAATCAGATTACATGGAGAGGGGGGGACCTGATCCTACATCATAATGAAGCAGATTACATGGAGAGGGGGGACCTGATCCTAGGTCATAATGAATCAGATTACATGGAGAGGGATCTGATCCTAGATCATAATGAATCAGATTACATGGAGAGGGGACCTGATCCTAGATTATAATGAATCAGATTACATGGAGAGGAGGGACCTGATCCTAGATCATAATGAATCAGATTACATGGAGAGGAGGGACCTGATCCTAGATCATAATGAATCAGATTACATGGAGAGGGGGGGACCTGATCCTAGATCATAATGACTCAGATTACATGGAGAGGGGGGACCTGATCCTAGATCATAATGAATCAGATTACATGGAGAGGGGGACCTGATCCTAGATCATAATGAATCAGATTACATGGAGAGGGGGGACCTGATCCTAGATCATAATGAATCAGATTACATGGACAGGAGGGACCTGATCCTAGATCATAATGAATCAGATTACATGGAGAGGGGGGACCTGATCCTATATCATAATGAATCAGATTACATGGAGATGGGGGGACCTGATCCTATATCATAATGAATCAGATTACATGGAGAGGGGGGACCTGATCCTAGATCATAATGAATCAGATTACATGGAGAGGGGGGGACCTGATCCTAGATCATAATGACTCAGATTACATGGAGAGGGGGGACCTGATCCTAGATCATAATGAATCAGATTACATGGAGAGGGGGACCTGATCCTAGATCATAATGAATCAGATTACATGGAGAGGGGGACCTGATCCTAGATCATAATGAATCAGATTACATGGAGAGGAGGGACCTGATCCTAGATCATAATGAATCAGATTACATGGAGAGGAGGAACCTGATCCTAGATCATAATGAATCAGATTACATGGAGAGGGGGGGACCTGATCCTAGATCATAATGAATAAGATTACATGGAGAGGGGGGGACCTGATCCTAGATCATAATGAATCAGATTACATGGAGAGGGGGGGACCTGATCCTACATCATAATGAAGCAGATTACATGGAGAGGGGGGACCTGATCCTAGGTCATAACGAATCAGATTACATGGAGAGGGCTCTGATCCTAGATCATAATGAATCAGATTACATGGAGAGGGTACCTGATCCTAGATTTTAATGAATCAGATTACATGGAGAGGGGGGACCTGATCCTATATCATAATGAATCAGATTACATGGAGAGGGGGGGACCTGATCCTAGATCATAATGAATAAGATTACATGGAGAGGGGGGGACCTGATCCTATATCATAATGAGTGAGATTACATGGAGAGGAGGGACCTGATCCTAGATCATAATGAATCAGATTACATGGAGATGGGGACCTGATCCTAGATCATAATGAATCAGATTACATGGAGAGGAGGGACCTGATCCTAGATCATAATGAATCAGATTACATGGAGAGGAGGGACCTGATCCTAGATCATAATGAATCAGATTACATGGAGGGGGGGACCTGATCCTAGATCATAATGACTCAGATTACATGGAGAGGGGGGACCTGATCCTAGATCATAATGAATCAGATTACATGGAGAGGGGGACCTGATCCAAGATCATAATGAATCAGATTACATGGAGAGGGGGGGACCTGATCCTACATCATAATGAAGCAGATTACATGGAGAGGGGGGACCTGATCCTAGGTCATAATGAATCAGATTACATGGAGAGGGCTCTGATCCTAGATCATAAGGAATCAGATTACATGGAGAGGGTACCTGATCCTAGATTATAATGAATCAGATTACATGGAGAGGGGGGACCTGATCCTATATCATAATGAATCAGATTACATGGAGAGGGGGGGCCCTGATCCTAGATCATAATGAATCAGATTACATGGAGAGGGGGGGACCTGATCCTATATCATAATGAGTGAGATTACATGGAGAGGAGGGACCTGATCCTAGATCATAATGAATCAGATTACATGGAGATGGGGACCTGATCCTAGATCATAATGAATCAGATTACATGGAGAGGAGGGACCTGATCCTAGATCATAATGAATCAGATTACATGGAGAGGAGGGACCTGATCCTAGATCATAATGAATCAGATTACATGGAGAGGGGGGGACCTGATCCTAGATCATAATGACTCAGATTACATGGAGAGGGGGACCTGATCCTAGATCATAATGAATCAGATTACATGGAGAGGAGGGACCTGATCCTAGATCATAATGAATAAGATTACATGGAGAGGGGGGGACCTGATCCTAGATCATAATGATTCAGATTACATGGAGAGGGGGGACCTGATCCAATATCATAATGAATCAGATTACATGGAGAGGGGGGACCTGATCCTAGATCATAATGAATCAGATTACATGGAGAGGAGGGACCTGATCCTAGATCATAATGAATAAGATTACATGGAGAGGGGGGACCTGATCCTACATCATAATGAAGCAGATTACATGGAGAGGGGGGACCTGATCCTAGGTCATAATGAATCAGATTACATGGAGAGGGATCTGATCCTAGATCATAATGAATCAGATTACATGGAGAGGGTACCTGATCCTAGATTATAATGAATCAGATTACATGGAGAGGGGGGACCTGATCCTATATCATAATGAATCAGATTACATGGAGAGGGGGGGACCTGATCCTAGATCATAATGAATCAGATTACATGGAGAGGGGGGGACCTGATCCTATATCAAAATGAGTGAGATTACATGGAGAGGGGGGACCTGATCCTAGATCATAATGAATCAGATTACATGGAGATGGGGACCTGATCCTAGATCATAATGAATCAGATTACATGGAGAGGGGGGACCTGATCCTATATCATAATGAATCAGATTACATGGAGAGGGGGGGACCTGATCCTAGATCATAATGAATCAGATTACATGGAGAGGGGGGGACCTGATCCTATATCAAAATGAGTGAGATTACATGGAGAGGGGGGACCTGATCCTAGATCATAATGAATCAGATTACATGGAGAGGGGGGACCTGATCCTAGGTCATAATGAATCAGATTACATGGAGAGGGATCTGATCCTAGATCATAATGAATCAGATTACATGGAGAGGGTACCTGATCCTAGATTATAATGAATCAGATTACATGTAGAGGGGGGACCTGATCCTATATCATAATGAATCAGATTACATGGAGAGGGGGGGACCTGATCCTAGATCATAATGAATCAGATTACATGGAGAGGGGGGGACCTGATCCTATATCAAAATGAGTGAGATTACATGGAGAGGGGGGACCTGATCCTAGATCATAATGAATCAGATTACATGGAGATGGGGACCTGATCCTAGATCATAATGAATCAGATTACATGGAGAGGAGGGACCTGATCCTAGATCATAATGAATCAGATTACATGGAGAGGAGGGACCTGATCCTAGATCATAATGAATCAGATTACATGGAGAGGGGGGGACCTGATCCTAGATCATAATGACTCAGATTACATGGAGAGGGGGGACCTGATCCTAGATCATAATGAATCAGATTACATGGAGAGGGGGACCTGATCCTAGATCATAATGAATAAGATTACATGGAGAGGGGGGGACCTGATCCTTGATCATAATGAATCAGATTACATGGAGAGGGGGGACCTGATCCTAGATCATAATGAATCAGATTACATGGAGAGGGGGGGACCTGATCCTAGATCATAATGACTCAGATTACATGGAGAGGGGGGACCTGATCCTAGATCATAATGAATCAGATTACATGGAGAGGGGGACCTGATCCTAGATCATAATGAATCAGATTACATGGAGAGGGGGGACCTGATCCTAGATCATAATGAATCAGATTACATGGACAGGAGGGACCTGATCCTAGATCATAATGAATCAGATTACATGGAGAGGGGGGACCTGATCCTATATCATAATGAATCAGATTACATGGAGAGGGGGGGACCTGATCCTAGATCATAATGATTCAGATTACATGGAGAGGGGGGACCTGATCCAATATCATAATGAATCAGATTACATGGAGAGGGGGGACCTGATCCTAGATCATAATGAATCAGATTACATGGAGAGGAGGGACCTGATCCTAGATCATAATGAATAAGATTACATGGAGAGGGGGGACCTGATCCTACATCATAATGAAGCAGATTACATGGAGAGGGGGGACCTGATCCTAGGTCATAATGAATCAGATTACATGGAGAGGGATCTGATCCTAGATCATAATGAATCAGATTACATGGAGAGGGTACCTGATCCTAGATTATAATGAATCAGATTACATGGAGAGGGGGGACCTGATCCTATATCATAATGAATCAGATTACATGGAGAGGGGGGGACCTGATCCTAGATCATAATGAATCAGATTACATGGAGAGGGGGGGACCTGATCCTATATCAAAATGAGTGAGATTACATGGAGAGGGGGGACCTGATCCTAGATCATAATGAATCAGATTACATGGAGATGGGGACCTGATCCTAGATCATAATGAATCAGATTACATGGAGAGGGGGGACCTGATCCTATATCATAATGAATCAGATTACATGGAGAGGGGGGGACCTGATCCTAGATCATAATGAATCAGATTACATGGAGAGGGGGGGACCTGATCCTATATCAAAATGAGTGAGATTACATGGAGAGGGGGGACCTGATCCTAGATCATAATGAATCAGATTACATGGAGAGGGGGGACCTGATCCTAGGTCATAATGAATCAGATTACATGGAGAGGGATCTGATCCTAGATCATAATGAATCAGATTACATGGAGAGGGTACCTGATCCTAGATTATAATGAATCAGATTACATGTAGAGGGGGGACCTGATCCTATATCATAATGAATCAGATTACATGGAGAGGGGGGGACCTGATCCTAGATCATAATGAATCAGATTACATGGAGAGGGGGGGACCTGATCCTATATCAAAATGAGTGAGATTACATGGAGAGGGGGGACCTGATCCTAGATCATAATGAATCAGATTACATGGAGATGGGGACCTGATCCTAGATCATAATGAATCAGATTACATGGAGAGGAGGGACCTGATCCTAGATCATAATGAATCAGATTACATGGAGAGGAGGGACCTGATCCTAGATCATAATGAATCAGATTACATGGAGAGGGGGGGACCTGATCCTAGATCATAATGACTCAGATTACATGGAGAGGGGGGACCTGATCCTAGATCATAATGAATCAGATTACATGGAGAGGGGGACCTGATCCTAGATCATAATGAATAAGATTACATGGAGAGGGGGGGACCTGATCCTTGATCATAATGAATCAGATTACATGGAGAGGGGGGACCTGATCCTAGATCATAATGAATCAGATTACATGGAGAGGGGGGGACCTGATCCTAGATCATAATGACTCAGATTACATGGAGAGGGGGGACCTGATCCTAGATCATAATGAATCAGATTACATGGAGAGGGGGACCTGATCCTAGATCATAATGAATCAGATTACATGGAGAGGGGGGACCTGATCCTAGATCATAATGAATCAGATTACATGGACAGGAGGGACCTGATCCTAGATCATAATGAATCAGATTACATGGAGAGGGGGGACCTGATCCTATATCATAATGAATCAGATTACATGGAGAGGGGGGGACCTGATCCTAGATCATAATGATTCAGATTACATGGAGAGGGGGGACCTGATCCAATATCATAATGAATCAGATTACATGGAGAGGGGGGACCTGATCCTAGATCATAATGAATCAGATTACATGGAGAGGAGGGACCTGATCCTAGATCATAATGAATAAGATTACATGGAGAGGGGGGACCTGATCCTACATCATAATGAAGCAGATTACATGGAGAGGGGGGACCTGATCCTAGGTCATAATGAATCAGATTACATGGAGAGGGATCTGATCCTAGATCATAATGAATCAGATTACATGGAGAGGGTACCTGATCCTAGATTATAATGAATCAGATTACATGGAGAGGGGGGACCTGATCCTATATCATAATGAATCAGATTACATGGAGAGGGGGGGACCTGATCCTAGATCATAATGAATCAGATTACATGGAGAGGGGGGGACCTGATCCTATATCAAAATGAGTGAGATTACATGGAGAGGGGGGACCTGATCCTAGATCATAATGAATCAGATTACATGGAGATGGGGACCTGATCCTAGATCATAATGAATCAGATTACATGGAGAGGGGGGACCTGATCCTATATCATAATGAATCAGATTACATGGAGAGGGGGGGACCTGATCCTAGATCATAATGAATCAGATTACATGGAGAGGGGGGGACCTGATCCTATATCAAAATGAGTGAGATTACATGGAGAGGGGGGACCTGATCCTAGATCATAATGAATCAGATTACATGGAGAGGGGGGACCTGATCCTAGGTCATAATGAATCAGATTACATGGAGAGGGATCTGATCCTAGATCATAATGAATCAGATTACATGGAGAGGGTACCTGATCCTAGATTATAATGAATCAGATTACATGTAGAGGGGGGACCTGATCCTATATCATAATGAATCAGATTACATGGAGAGGGGGGGACCTGATCCTAGATCATAATGAATCAGATTACATGGAGAGGGGGGGACCTGATCCTATATCAAAATGAGTGAGATTACATGGAGAGGGGGGACCTGATCCTAGATCATAATGAATCAGATTACATGGAGATGGGGACCTGATCCTAGATCATAATGAATCAGATTACATGGAGAGGAGGGACCTGATCCTAGATCATAATGAATCAGATTACATGGAGAGGGGTGACCTGATCCTAGATCATAATGAATCAGATTACATGGAGAGGGGGACCTGATCCTAGATCATAATGAATCAGATTACATGGAGAGGGGGGGACCTGATCCTAGATCATAATGAATAAGATTACATGGAGAGGGGGGGACCTGATCCTAGATCATAATGAATCAGATTACATGGAGAGTGGGGACCTGATCCTATATCATAATGAATCAGATTACATGGAGAGGGGGGACCTGATCCTAGATCATAATGAATCAGATTACATGGAGAGGGGGGACCTGATCCTAGATCATAATGAATCAGATTACATGGAGAGGGGGGACCTGATCCTAGATCATAATGAATCAGATTACATGGAGAGGGGGGACCTGATCCTAGATCATAATGAATCAGATTACATGGACAGGAGGGACCTGATCCTAGATCATAATGAATCAGATTACATGGAGAGGGGGGACCTGATCCTATATCATAATGAATCAGATTACATGGAGATGGGGGGACCTGATCCTATATCATAATGAATCAGATTACATGGAGAGGGGGGACCTGATCCTAGATCATAATGAATCAGATTACATGGAGAGGGGGGGACCTGATCCTAGATCATATTGACTCAGATTACATGGAGAGGGGGGACCTGATCCTAGATCATAATGAATCAGATTACATGGAGAGGGGGACCTAATCCTAGATCATAATGAATCAGATTACATGGAGAGGAGGGACCTGATCCTAGATCATAATGAATCAGATTACATGGAGAGGAGGAACCTGATCCTAGATCATAATGAATCAGATTACATGGAGGGGGGGGACGTGATCCTATATCATAATGAATCAGATTACATGGAGATGGGGGGACCTGATCCTATATCATAATGAATCCGATTACATGGAGAGGGGGGACCTGATCCTAGATCATAATGAATCAGATTACATGGAGAGGGGGGGACCTGATCCTAGATCATAATGACTCAGATTACATGGAGAGGGGGGACCTGATCCTAGATCATAATGAATCAGATTACATGGAGAGGGGGACCTGATCCTAGATCATAATGAATCAGATTACATGGAGAGGAGGGACCTGATCCTAGATCATAATGAATCAGATTACATGGAGAGGAGGAACCTGATCCTAGATCATAATGAATCAGATTACATGGAGAGGGGGGGACCTGATCCTAGATCATAATGAATAAGATTACATGGAGAGGGTGGGACCTGATCCTAGATCATAATGAATCAGATTACATGGAGAGTGGGGACCTGATCCTATATCATAATGAATCAGATTACATGGAGAGGGGGGACCTGATCCTAGATCATAATGAATCAGATTACATGGAGAGGGGGGACCTGATCCTAGATCATAATGAATCAGATTACATGGAGAGGGGGGACCTGATCCTAGATCATAATGAATCAGATTACATGGAGAGGGGGGACCTGATCCTAGATCATAATGAATCAGATTACATGGAGAGGGGGGACCTGATCCTAGATCATAATGAATCAGATTACATGGACAGGAGGGACCTGATCCTAGATCATAATGAATCAGATTACATGGAGAGGGGGGACCTGATCCTATATCATAATGAATCAGATTACATGGAGATGGGGGGACCTGATCCTATATCATAATGAATCAGATTACATGGAGAGGAGGGACCTGATCCTAGATCATAATGAATCAGATTACATGGAGAGGAGGAACCTGATCCTAGATCATAATGAATCAGATTACATGGAGAGGGGGGGACCTGATCCTAGATTATAATGAATAAGATTACATGGAGAGGGGGGGACCTGATCCTAGATCATAATGAATCAGATTACATGGAGAGTGGGGACCTGATCCTATATCATAATGAATCAGATTACATGGAGAGGGGGGACCTGATCCTAGATCATAATGAATCAGATTACATGGAGAGGGGGGACCTGATCCTAGATCATAATGAATCAGATTACATGGAGAGGGGGGGACCTGATCCTAGATCATAATGACTCAGATTACATGGAGAGGGGGGACCTGATCCTAGATCATAATGAATCAGATTACATGGAGAGGGGGACCTGATCCTAGATCATAATGAATCAGATTACATGGAGAGGGGGGACCTGATCCTAGATCATAATGAATCAGATTACATGGAGAGGGGGGGACCTGATCCTACATCATAATGAAGCAGATTACATGGAGAGGGGGGACCTGATCCTAGGTCATAATGAATCAGATTACATGGAGAGGGATCTGATCCTAGATCATAATGAATCAGATTACATGGAGAGGGGACCTGATCCTAGATCATAATGAATCAGATTACATGGAGAGGGGGGGACCTGATCCTACATCATAATGAAGCAGATTACATGGATAGGGGGGACCTGATCCTAGGTCATAATGAATCAGATTACATGGAGAGGGATCTGATCCTAGATCATAATGAATCAGATTACATGGAGAGGGGACCTGATCCTAGATTATAATGAATCAGATTACATGGAGAGGAGGGACCTGATCCTAGATCATAATGAATCAGATTACATGGAGAGGAGGGACCTGATCCTAGATCATAATGAATCAGATTACATGGAGAGGGGGGGACCTGATCCTAGATCATAATGACTCAGATTACATGGAGAGGGGGGACCTGATCCTAGATCATAATGAATCAGATTACATGGAGAGGGGGACCTGATCCTAGATCATAATGAATCAGATTACATGGAGAGGGGGGACCTGATCCTAGATCATAATGAATCAGATTACATGGACAGGAGGGACCTGATCCTAGATCATAATGAATCAGAATACATGGAGAGGGGGGACCTGATCCTATATCATAATGAATCAGATTACATGGACAGGAGGGACCTGATCCTAGATCATAATGAATCAGATTACATGGAGAGGGGGGACCTGATCCTATATCATAATGAATCAGATTACATGGAGATGGGGGGACCTGATCCTATATCATAATGAATCAGATTACATGGAGAGGGGGGACCTGATCCTAGATCATAATGAATAAGATTACATGGAGAGGGGGGGACCTGATCCTAGATCATAATGAATCAGATTACATGGAGAGTGGGGACCTGATCCTATATCATAATGAATCAGATTACATGGAGAGGGGGGACCTGATCCTAGATCATAATGAATCAGATTACATGGAGAGGGGGGACCTGATCCTAGATCATAATGAATCAGATTACATGGAGAGGGGGGGACCTGATCCTAGATCATAATGACTCAGATTACATGGAGAGGGGGGACCTGATCCTAGATCATAATGAATCAGATTACATGGAGAGGGGGACCTGATCCTAGATCATAATGAATCAGATTACATGGAGAGGGGGGACCTGATCCTAGATCATAATGAATCAGATTACATGGAGAGGGGGGGACCTGATCCTACATCATAATGAAGCAGATTACATGGAGAGGGGGGACCTGATCCTAGGTCATAATGAATCAGATTACATGGAGAGGGATCTGATCCTAGATCATAATGAATCAGATTACATGGAGAGGGGACCTGATCCTAGATCATAATGAATCAGATTACATGGAGAGGGGGGGACCTGATCCTACATCATAATGAAGCAGATTACATGGAGAGGGGGGACCTGATCCTAGGTCATAATGAATCAGATTACATGGAGAGGGATCTGATCCTAGATCATAATGAATCAGATTACATGGAGAGGGGACCTGATCCTAGATTATAATGAATCAGATTACATGGAGAGGAGGGACCTGATCCTAGATCATAATGAATCAGATTACATGGAGAGGAGGGACCTGATCCTAGATCATAATGAATCAGATTACATGGAGAGGGGGGGACCTGATCCTAGATCATAATGACTCAGATTACATGGAGAGGGGGGACCTGATCCTAGATCATAATGAATCAGATTACATGGAGAGGGGGACCTGATCCTAGATCATAATGAATCAGATTACATGGAGAGGGGGGACCTGATCCTAGATCATAATGAATCAGATTACATGGACAGGAGGGACCTGATCCTAGATCATAATGAATCAGATTACATGGAGAGGGGGGACCTGATCCTATATCATAATGAATCAGATTACATGGAGATGGGGGGACCTGATCCTATATCATAATGAATCAGATTACATGGAGAGGGGGGACCTGATCCTAGATCATAATGAATCAGATTACATGGAGAGGGGGGGACCTGATCCTAGATCATAATGACTCAGATTACATGGAGAGGGGGGACCTGATCCTAGATCATAATGAATCAGATTACATGGAGAGGGGGACCTGATCCTAGATCATAATGAATCAGATTACATGGAGAGGGGGACCTGATCCTAGATCATAATGAATCAGATTACATGGAGAGGAGGGACCTGATCCTAGATCATAATGAATCAGATTACATGGAGAGGAGGAACCTGATCCTAGATCATAATGAATCAGATTACATGGAGAGGGGGGGACCTGATCCTAGATCATAATGAATAAGATTACATGGAGAGGGGGGGACCTGATCCTAGATCATAATGAATCAGATTACATGGAGAGGGGGGGACCTGATCCTACATCATAATGAAGCAGATTACATGGAGAGGGGGGACCTGATCCTAGGTCATAACGAATCAGATTACATGGAGAGGGCTCTGATCCTAGATCATAATGAATCAGATTACATGGAGAGGGTACCTGATCCTAGATTTTAATGAATCAGATTACATGGAGAGGGGGGACCTGATCCTATATCATAATGAATCAGATTACATGGAGAGGGGGGGACCTGATCCTAGATCATAATGAATAAGATTACATGGAGAGGGGGGGACCTGATCCTATATCATAATGAGTGAGATTACATGGAGAGGAGGGACCTGATCCTAGATCATAATGAATCAGATTACATGGAGATGGGGACCTGATCCTAGATCATAATGAATCAGATTACAAGGAGAGGAGGGACCTGATCCTAGATCATAATGAATCAGATTACATGGAGAGGAGGGACCTGATCCTAGATCATAATGAATCAGATTACATGGAGGGGGGGACCTGATCCTAGATCATAATGACTCAGATTACATGGAGAGGGGGGACCTGATCCTAGATCATAATGAATCAGATTACATGGAGAGGGGGACCTGATCCAAGATCATAATGAATCAGATTACATGGAGAGGGGGGGACCTGATCCTACATCATAATGAAGCAGATTACATGGAGAGGGGGGACCTGATCCTAGGTCATAATGAATCAGATTACATGGAGAGGGCTCTGATCCTAGATCATAATGAATCAGATTACATGGAGAGGGTACCTGATCCTAGATTATAATGAATCAGATTACATGGAGAGGGGGGACCTGATCCTATATCATAATGAATCAGATTACATGGAGAGGGGGGGCCCTGATCCTAGATCATAATGAATCAGATTACATGGAGAGGGGGGGACCTGATCCTATATCATAATGAGTGAGATTACATGGAGAGGAGGGACCTGATCCTAGATCATAATGAATCAGATTACATGGAGATGGGGACCTGATCCTAGATCATAATGAATCAGATTACATGGAGAGGAGGGACCTGATCCTAGATCATAATGAATCAGATTACATGGAGAGGAGGGACCTGATCCTAGATCATAATGAATCAGATTACATGGAGAGGGGGGGACCTGATCCTAGATCATAATGACTCAGATTACATGGAGAGGGGGACCTGATCCTAGATCATAATGAATCAGATTACATGGAGAGGAGGGACCTGATCCTAGATCATAATGAATAAGATTACATGGAGAGGGGGGGACCTGATCCTAGATCATAATGATTCAGATTACATGGAGAGGGGGGACCTGATCCAATATCATAATGAATCAGATTACATGGAGAGGGGGGACCTGATCCTAGATCATAATGAATCAGATTACATGGAGAGGAGGGACCTGATCCTAGATCATAATGAATAAGATTACATGGAGAGGGGGGACCTGATCCTACATCATAATGAAGCAGATTACATGGAGAGGGGGGACCTGATCCTAGGTCATAATGAATCAGATTACATGGAGAGGGATCTGATCCTAGATCATAATGAATCAGATTACATGGAGAGGGTACCTGATCCTAGATTATAATGAATCAGATTACATGGAGAGGGGGGACCTGATCCTATATCATAATGAATCAGATTACATGGAGAGGGGGGGACCTGATCCTAGATCATAATGAATCAGATTACATGGAGAGGGGGGGACCTGATCCTATATCAAAATGAGTGAGATTACATGGAGAGGGGGGACCTGATCCTAGATCATAATGAATCAGATTACATGGAGATGGGGACCTGATCCTAGATCATAATGAATCAGATTACATGGAGAGGGGGGACCTGATCCTATATCATAATGAATCAGATTACATGGAGAGGGGGGGACCTGATCCTAGATCATAATGAATCAGATTACATGGAGAGGGGGGGACCTGATCCTATATCAAAATGAGTGAGATTACATGGAGAGGGGGGACCTGATCCTAGATCATAATGAATCAGATTACATGGAGAGGGGGGACCTGATCCTAGGTCATAATGAATCAGATTACATGGAGAGGGATCTGATCCTAGATCATAATGAATCAGATTACATGGAGAGGGTACCTGATCCTAGATTATAATGAATCAGATTACATGTAGAGGGGGGACCTGATCCTATATCATAATGAATCAGATTACATGGAGAGGGGGGGACCTGATCCTAGATCATAATGAATCAGATTACATGGAGAGGGGGGGACCTGATCCTATATCAAAATGAGTGAGATTACATGGAGAGGGGGGACCTGATCCTAGATCATAATGAATCAGATTACATGGAGATGGGGACCTGATCCTAGATCATAATGAATCAGATTACATGGAGAGGAGGGACCTGATCCTAGATCATAATGAATCAGATTACATGGAGAGGAGGGACCTGATCCTAGATCATAATGAATCAGATTACATGGAGAGGGGGGGACCTGATCCTAGATCATAATGACTCAGATTACATGGAGAGGGGGGACCTGATCCTAGATCATAATGAATCAGATTACATGGAGAGGGGGACCTGATCCTAGATCATAATGAATCAGATTACATGGAGAGGGGACCTGATCCTAGATTATAATGAATCAGATTACATGGAGAGGAGGGACCTGATCCTAGATCATAATGAATCAGATTACATGGAGAGGAGGGACCTGATCCTAGATCATAATGAATCAGATTACATGGAGAGGGGGGGACCTGATCCTAGATCATAATGACTCAGATTACATGGAGAGGGGGGACCTGATCCTAGATCATAATGAATCAGATTACATGGAGAGGGGGACCTGATCCTAGATCATAATGAATCAGATTACATGGAGAGGGGGGACCTGATCCTAGATCATAATGAATCAGATTACATGGACAGGAGGGACCTGATCCTAGATCATAATGAATCAGATTACATGGAGAGGGGGGACCTGATCCTATATCATAATGAATCAGATTACATGGAGATGGGGGGACCTGATCCTATATCATAATGAATCAGATTACATGGAGAGGGGGGACCTGATCCTAGATCATAATGAATCAGATTACATGGAGAGGGGGGGACCTGATCCTAGATCATAATGACTCAGATTACATGGAGAGGGGGGACCTGATCCTAGATCATAATGAATCAGATTACATGGAGAGGGGGACCTGATCCTAGATCATAATGAATCAGATTACATGGAGAGGGGGACCTGATCCTAGATCATAATGAATCAGATTACATGGAGAGGAGGGACCTGATCCTAGATCATAATGAATCAGATTACATGGAGAGGAGGAACCTGATCCTAGATCATAATGAATCAGATTACATGGAGAGGGGGGGACCTGATCCTAGATCATAATGAATAAGATTACATGGAGAGGGGGGGACCTGATCCTAGATCATAATGAATCAGATTACATGGAGAGGGGGGGACCTGATCCTACATCATAATGAAGCAGATTACATGGAGAGGGGGGACCTGATCCTAGGTCATAACGAATCAGATTACATGGAGAGGGCTCTGATCCTAGATCATAATGAATCAGATTACATGGAGAGGGTACCTGATCCTAGATTTTAATGAATCAGATTACATGGAGAGGGGGGACCTGATCCTATATCATAATGAATCAGATTACATGGAGAGGGGGGGACCTGATCCTAGATCATAATGAATAAGATTACATGGAGAGGGGGGGACCTGATCCTATATCATAATGAGTGAGATTACATGGAGAGGAGGGACCTGATCCTAGATCATAATGAATCAGATTACATGGAGATGGGGACCTGATCCTAGATCATAATGAATCAGATTACATGGAGAGGAGGGACCTGATCCTAGATCATAATGAATCAGATTACATGGAGAGGAGGGACCTGATCCTAGATCATAATGAATCAGATTACATGGAGGGGGGGACCTGATCCTAGATCATAATGACTCAGATTACATGGAGAGGGGGGACCTGATCCTAGATCATAATGAATCAGATTACATGGAGAGGGGGACCTGATCCAAGATCATAATGAATCAGATTACATGGAGAGGGGGGGACCTGATCCTACATCATAATGAAGCAGATTACATGGAGAGGGGGGACCTGATCCTAGGTCATAATGAATCAGATTACATGGAGAGGGCTCTGATCCTAGATCATAATGAATCAGATTACATGGAGAGGGTACCTGATCCTAGATTATAATGAATCAGATTACATGGAGAGGGGGGACCTGATCCTATATCATAATGAATCAGATTACATGGAGAGGGGGGGCCCTGATCCTAGATCATAATGAATCAGATTACATGGAGAGGGGGGGACCTGATCCTATATCATAATGAGTGAGATTACATGGAGAGGAGGGACCTGATCCTAGATCATAATGAATCAGATTACATGGAGATGGGGACCTGATCCTAGATCATAATGAATCAGATTACATGGAGAGGAGGGACCTGATCCTAGATCATAATGAATCAGATTACATGGAGAGGAGGGACCTGATCCTAGATCATAATGAATCAGATTACATGGAGAGGGGGGGACCTGATCCTAGATCATAATGACTCAGATTACATGGAGAGGGGGACCTGATCCTAGATCATAATGAATCAGATTACATGGAGAGGAGGGACCTGATCCTAGATCATAATGAATAAGATTACATGGAGAGGGGGGGACCTGATCCTAGATCATAATGATTCAGATTACATGGAGAGGGGGGACCTGATCCAATATCATAATGAATCAGATTACATGGAGAGGGGGGACCTGATCCTAGATCATAATGAATCAGATTACATGGAGAGGAGGGACCTGATCCTAGATCATAATGAATAAGATTACATGGAGAGGGGGGACCTGATCCTACATCATAATGAAGCAGATTACATGGAGAGGGGGGACCTGATCCTAGGTCATAATGAATCAGATTACATGGAGAGGGATCTGATCCTAGATCATAATGAATCAGATTACATGGAGAGGGTACCTGATCCTAGATTATAATGAATCAGATTACATGGAGAGGGGGGACCTGATCCTATATCATAATGAATCAGATTACATGGAGAGGGGGGGACCTGATCCTAGATCATAATGAATCAGATTACATGGAGAGGGGGGGACCTGATCCTATATCAAAATGAGTGAGATTACATGGAGAGGGGGGACCTGATCCTAGATCATAATGAATCAGATTACATGGAGATGGGGACCTGATCCTAGATCATAATGAATCAGATTACATGGAGAGGGGGGACCTGATCCTATATCATAATGAATCAGATTACATGGAGAGGGGGGGACCTGATCCTAGATCATAATGAATCAGATTACATGGAGAGGGGGGGACCTGATCCTATATCAAAATGAGTGAGATTACATGGAGAGGGGGGACCTGATCCTAGATCATAATGAATCAGATTACATGGAGAGGGGGGACCTGATCCTAGGTCATAATGAATCAGATTACATGGAGAGGGATCTGATCCTAGATCATAATGAATCAGATTACATGGAGAGGGTACCTGATCCTAGATTATAATGAATCAGATTACATGTAGAGGGGGGACCTGATCCTATATCATAATGAATCAGATTACATGGAGAGGGGGGGACCTGATCCTAGATCATAATGAATCAGATTACATGGAGAGGGGGGGACCTGATCCTATATCAAAATGAGTGAGATTACATGGAGAGGGGGGACCTGATCCTAGATCATAATGAATCAGATTACATGGAGATGGGGACCTGATCCTAGATCATAATGAATCAGATTACATGGAGAGGAGGGACCTGATCCTAGATCATAATGAATCAGATTACATGGAGAGGAGGGACCTGATCCTAGATCATAATGAATCAGATTACATGGAGAGGGGGGGACCTGATCCTAGATCATAATGACTCAGATTACATGGAGAGGGGGGACCTGATCCTAGATCATAATGAATCAGATTACATGGAGAGGGGGACCTGATCCTAGATCATAATGAATAAGATTACATGGAGAGGGGGGGACCTGATCCTTGATCATAATGAATCAGATTACATGGAGAGGGGGGACCTGATCCTAGATCATAATGAATCAGATTACATGGAGAGGGGGGGACCTGATCCTAGATCATAATGACTCAGATTACATGGAGAGGGGGGACCTGATCCTAGATCATAATGAATCAGATTACATGGAGAGGGGGACCTGATCCTAGATCATAATGAATCAGATTACATGGAGAGGGGGGACCTGATCCTAGATCATAATGAATCAGATTACATGGACAGGAGGGACCTGATCCTAGATCATAATGAATCAGATTACATGGAGAGGGGGGACCTGATCCTATATCATAATGAATCAGATTACATGGAGAGGGGGGGACCTGATCCTAGATCATAATGATTCAGATTACATGGAGAGGGGGGACCTGATCCAATATCATAATGAATCAGATTACATGGAGAGGGGGGACCTGATCCTAGATCATAATGAATCAGATTACATGGAGAGGAGGGACCTGATCCTAGATCATAATGAATAAGATTACATGGAGAGGGGGGACCTGATCCTACATCATAATGAAGCAGATTACATGGAGAGGGGGGACCTGATCCTAGGTCATAATGAATCAGATTACATGGAGAGGGATCTGATCCTAGATCATAATGAATCAGATTACATGGAGAGGGTACCTGATCCTAGATTATAATGAATCAGATTACATGGAGAGGGGGGACCTGATCCTATATCATAATGAATCAGATTACATGGAGAGGGGGGGACCTGATCCTAGATCATAATGAATCAGATTACATGGAGAGGGGGGGACCTGATCCTATATCAAAATGAGTGAGATTACATGGAGAGGGGGGACCTGATCCTAGATCATAATGAATCAGATTACATGGAGATGGGGACCTGATCCTAGATCATAATGAATCAGATTACATGGAGAGGGGGGACCTGATCCTATATCATAATGAATCAGATTACATGGAGAGGGGGGGACCTGATCCTAGATCATAATGAATCAGATTACATGGAGAGGGGGGGACCTGATCCTATATCAAAATGAGTGAGATTACATGGAGAGGGGGGACCTGATCCTAGATCATAATTAATCAGATTACATGGAGAGGGGGGACCTGATCCTAGGTCATAATGAATCAGATTACATAGAGAGGGATCTGATCCTAGATCATAATGAATCAGATTACATGGAGAGGGTACCTGATCCTAGATTATAATGAATCAGATTACATGTAGAGGGGGGACCTGATCCTATATCATAATGAATCAGATTACATGGAGAGGGGGGGACCTGATCCTAGATCATAATGAATCAGATTACATGGAGAGGGGGGGACCTGATCCTATATCAAAATGAGTGAGATTACATGGAGAGGGGGGACCTGATCCTAGATCATAATGAATCAGATTACATGGAGATGGGGACCTGATCCTAGATCATAATGAATCAGATTACATGGAGAGGAGGGACCTGATCCTAGATCATAATGAATCAGATTACATGGAGAGGAGGGACCTGATCCTAGATCATAATGAATCAGATTACATGGAGAGGGGGGGACCTGATCCTAGATCATAATGACTCAGATTACATGGAGAGGGGGGACCTGATCCTAGATCATAATGAATCAGATTACATGGAGAGGGGGACCTGATCCTAGATCATAATGAATAAGATTACATGGAGAGGGGGGGACCTGATCCTTGATCATAATGAATCAGATTACATGGAGAGGGGGGACCTGATCCTAGATCATAATGAATCAGATTACATGGAGAGGGGGGGACCTGATCCTAGATCATAATGACTCAGATTACATGGAGAGGGGGGACCTGATCCTAGATCATAATGAATCAGATTACATGGAGAGGGGGACCTGATCCTAGATCATAATGAATCAGATTACATGGAGAGGGGGGACCTGATCCTAGATCATAATGAATCAGATTACATGGACAGGAGGGACCTGATCCTAGATCATAATGAATCAGATTACATGGAGAGGGGGGACCTGATCCTATATCATAATGAATCAGATTACATGGAGGTGGGGGGACCTGATCCTATATCATAATGAATCAGATTACATGGAGAGGGGGGACCTGATCCTAGATCATAATGAATCAGATTACATGGAGAGGGGGGGACCTGATCCTAGATCATAATGACTCAGATTACATGGAGAGGGGGGACCTGATCCTAGATCATAATGAATCAGATTACATGGAGAGGGGGACCTGATCCTAGATCATAATGAATCAGATTACATGGAGAGGAGGGACCTGATCCTAGATCATAATGAATCAGATTACATGGAGAGGAGGAACCTGATCCTAGATCATAATGAATCAGATTACATGGAGAGCGGGGGACCTGATCCTAGATCATAATGAATCAGATTACATGGAGGTGGGGGGACCTGATCCTAGATCATAATGAATCAGATTACATGGACAGGAGGGACCTGATCCTAGATCATAATGAATCAGATTACATGGAGAGGGGGGACCTGATCCTATATCATAATGAATCAGATTACATGGAGATGGGGGGACCTGATCCTATATCATAATGAATCAGATTACATGGAGAGGGGGGGACCTGATCCTAGATCATAATGACTCAGATTACATGGAGAGGGGGGACCTGATGCTAGATCATAATGAATCAGATTACATGGAGAGGGGGACCTGATCCTAGATCATAATGAATCAGATTACATGGAGAGGGGGGGACCTGATCCTAGATCATAATGACTCAGATTACATGGAGAGGGGGGACCTGATCCTAGATCATAATGAATCAGATTACATGGAGAGGGGGACCTGATCCTAGATCATAATGAATCAGATTACATGGAGAGGGGGGACCTGATCCTAGATCATAATGAATCAGATTACATGGACAGGAGGGACCTGATCCTAGATCATAATGAATCAGATTACATGGAGAGGGGGGACCTGATCCTATATCATAATGAATCAGATTACATGGAGATGGGGGGACCTGATCCTATATCATAATGAATTAGATTACATGGAAAGGGGGGACCTGATCCTAGATCATAATGAATCAGATTACATGGAGAGGGGGGACCTGATCCTATATCATAATGAATCAGATTACATGGAGGTGGGGGGACCTGATCCTAGATCATAATGAATCAGATTACATGGAGAGGGGGGACCTGATCCTAGGTCATAATGAATCAGATTACATGGAGAGGGCTCTGATCCTAGTTCATAATGAATCAGATTACATGGAGAGGGTACCTGATCCTAGATTATAATGAATCAGATTACATGGAGAGGGGGGACCTGATCCTATATCATAATGAATCAGATTACATGGAGAGGGGGGGACCTGATCCTAGATCATAATGAATCAGATTACATGGAGAGGGGGGGACCTGATCCTATATCATAATGAGTGAGATTACATGGAGAGGAGGGACCTGATCCTAGATCATAATGAATCAGATTACATGGAGATGGGGACCTGATCCTAGATCATAATGAATCAGATTACATGGAGAGGAGGGACCTGATCCTAGATCATAATGAATCAGATTACATGGAGATGGGGACCTGATCCTAGATCATAATGAATCAGATTACATGGAGAGGAGGGACCTGATCCTAGATCATAATGAATCAGATTACATGGAGAGGAGGGACCTGATCCTAGATCATAATGAATCAGATTACATGGAGAGGGGGGACCTGATCCTAGATCATAATGACTCAGATTACATGGAGAGGGGGGACCTGATCCTAGATCATAATGAATCAGATTAAATGGAGAGGGGGACCTGATCCTAGATCATAATGAATCAGATTACATGGAGAGGAGGGACCTGATCCTAGATCATAATGAATAAGATTACATGGAGAGGGGGGGACCTGATCCTAGATCATAATGAGTCAGATTACATGGAGAGTGGGGACCTGATCCAATATCATAATGAATCAGATTACATGGAGAGGGGGGACCTGATCCTAGATCATAATGAATCAGATTACATGGAGAGGAGGGACCTGATCCTAGATCATAATGAATAAGATTACATGGAGAGGGGGGGACCTGATCCTACATCATAATGAAGCAGATTACATGGAGAGGGGGGACCTGATCCTAGGTCATAATGAATCAGATTACATGGAGAGGGATCTGATCCTAGATCATAATGAATCAGATTACATGGAGAGGGTATCTGATCCTAGATTATAATGAATCAGATTACATGGAGAGGGGGGACCTGATCCTATATCATAATGAATCAGATTACATGGAGAGGGGGGGACCTGATCCTAGATCATAATGAATCAGATTACATGGAGAGGGGGGGACCTGATCCTATATCAAAATGAGTGAGATTACATGGAGAGGGGGGACCTGATCCTAGATCATAATGAATCAGATTACATGGAGATGGGGACCTGATCCTAGATCATAATGAATCAGATTACATGGAGAGGAGGGACCTGATCCTAGATCATAATGAATCAGATTACATGGAGAGGGGGGACCTGATCCTAGATCATAATGAATCAGATTACATGGAGAGGGGGGACCTGATCCTAAATCATAATGAATCAGATTACATGGAGAGGGGGACCTGATCCTAGATCATAATGAATAAGATTACATGGAGAGGGGGGGACCTGATCCTAGATCATAATGAATCAGATTACATGGAGAGTGGGGACCTGATCCTATATCATAATGAATCAGATTACATGGAGAGGGGGGACCTGATCCTTGATCATAATGAATCAGATTACATGGAGAGGGGGGACCTGATCCTAGATCATAATGAATCAGATTACATGGAGAGGGGGGGACCTGATCCTACATCATAATGAAGCAGATTACATGGAGAGGGGGGACCTGATCCTAGGTCATAATGAATCAGATTACATGGAGAGGGTTCTGATCCTAGATCATAATGAATCAGATTACATGGAGAGGGGACCTGATCCTAGATTATAATGAATCAGATTACATGGAGAGGGGGGACCTGATCCTATATCATAATGAATCAGATTACATGGAGAGGGGGGGACCTGATCCTAGATCATAATGAATCAGATTACATGGAGAGGGGGGGACCTGATCCTATATCATAATGAGTGAGATTACATGGAGAGGGGGGACCTGATCCTAGATCATAATGAATCAGATTACATGGAGATGGGGACCTGATCCTAGATCATAATGAATCAGATTACATGGAGAGGAGGGACCTGATCCTAGATCATAATGAATCAGATTACATGGAGAGGAGGGACCTGATCCTAGATCATAATGAATCAGATTACATGGAGAGGGGGGGACCTGATCCTAGATCATAATGACTCAGATTACATGGAGAGGGGGGACCTGATCCTAGATCATAATGAATCAGATTACATGGAGAGGGGGACCTGATCCTAGATCATAATGAATCAGATTACATGGAGAGGAGGGACCTGATCCTAGATCATAATGAATCAGATTACATGGAGAGGAGGGACCTGATCCTAGATCATAATGAATCAGATTACATGGAGAGGGGGGGACCTGATCCTAGATCATAATGACTCAGATTACATGGAGAGGGGGGACCTGATCCTAGATCATAATGAATCAGATTACATGGAGAGGGGGACCTGATCCTAGATCATAATGAATCAGATTACATGGAGAGGGGGGACCTGATCCTAGATCATAATGAATCAGATTACATGGACAGGAGGGACCTGATCCTAGATCATAATGAATCAGATTACATGGAGAGGGGGGACCTGATCCTATATCATAATGAATCAGATTACATGGAGATGGGGGGACCTGATCCTATATCATAATGAATCAGATTACATGGAGAGGGGGGACCTGATCCTAGATCATAATGAATCAGATTACATGGAGAGGGGGGGACCTGATCCTAGATCATAATGACTCAGATTACATGGAGAGGGGGGACCTGATCCTAGATCATAATGAATCAGATTACATGGAGAGGGGGACCTGATCCTAGATCATAATGAATCAGATTACATGGAGAGGGGGGACCTGATCCTAGATCATAATGAATCAGATTACATGGAGAGGGGGACCTGATCCTAGATCATAATGAATCAGATTACATGGAGAGGGGGGACCTGATCCTAGATCATAATGAATCAGATTACATGGACAGGAGGGACCTGATCCTAGATCATAATGAATCAGATTACATGGAGAGGGGGGACCTGATCCTATATCATAATGAATCAGATTACATGGAGAGGGGGGACCTGATCCTAGATCATAATGAATCAGATTACATGGAGAGGGGGGGACCTGATCCTAGATCATAATGACTCAGATTACATGGAGAGGGGGGACCTGATCCTAGATCATAATGAATCAGATTACATGGAGAGGGGGACCTGATCCTAGATCATAATGAATCAGATTACATGGAGAGGAGGGACCTGATCCTAGATCATAATGAATCAATTTACATGGAGAGGAGGAACCTGATCCTAGATCATAATGAATCAGATTACATGGAGAGGGGGGGACCTGATCCTAGATCATAATGACTCAGATTACATGGAGAGGGGGGACCTGATCCTAGATCATAATGAATCAGATTACATGGAGAGGGGGACCTGATCCTAGATCATAATGAATCAGATTACATGGAGAGGGGGGACCTGATCCTAGATCATAATGAATCAGATTACATGGAGAGGGTTCTGATCCTAGATCATAATGAATCAGATTACATGGAGAGGGGACCTGATCCTAGATTATAATGAATCAGATTATATGGAGAGGGGGGACCTGATCCTATATCATAATGAATCAGATTACATGGAGAGGGGGGGACCTGATCCTAGATCATAATGAATCAGATTACATGGAGAGGGGGGGACCTGATCCTATATCATAATGAGTGAGATTACATGGAGAGGGGGGACCTGATCCTAGATCATAATGAATCAGATTACATGGAGATGGGGACCTGATCCTAGATCATAATGAATCAGATTACATGGAGAGGAGGGACCTGATCCTAGATCATAATGAATCAGATTACATGGAGAGGAGGGACCTGATCCTAGATCATAATGAATCAGATTACATGGAGAGGGGGGGGACCTGATCCTAGATCATAATGACTCAGATTACATGGAGAGGGGGGACCTGATCCTAGATCATAATGAATCAGATTACATGGAGAGGGGGACCTGATCCTAGATCATAATGAATCAGATTACATGGAGAGGAGGGACCTGATCCTAGATCATAATGAATCAGATTACATGGAGAGGAGGGACCTGATCCTAGATCATAATGAATCAGATTACATGGAGAGGGGGGGACCTGATCCTAGATCATAATGACTCAGATTACATGGAGAGGGGGGACCTGATCCTAGATCATAATGAATCAGATTACATGGAGAGGGGGACCTGATCCTAGATCATAATGAATCAGATTACATGGAGAGGGGGGACCTGATCCTAGATCATAATGAATCAGATTACATGGACAGGAGGGACCTGATCCTAGATCATAATGAATCAGATTACATGGAGAGGGGGGACCTGATCCTATATCATAATGAATCAGATTACATGGAGATGGGGGGACCTGATCCTATATCATAATGAATCAGATTACATGGAGAGGGGGGACCTGATCCTAGATCATAATGAATCAGATTACATGGAGAGGGGGGGACCTGATCCTAGATCATAATGACTCAGATTACATGGAGAGGGGGGACCTGATCCTAGATCATAATGAATCAGATTACATGGAGAGGGGGACCTGATCCTAGATCATAATGAATCAGATTACATGGAGAGGGGGGACCTGATCCTAGATCATAATGAATCAGATTACATGGAGAGGGGGACCTGATCCTAGATCATAATGAATCAGATTACATGGAGAGGGGGGACCTGATCCTAGATCATAATGAATCAGATTACATGGACAGGAGGGACCTGATCCTAGATCATAATGAATCAGATTACATGGAGAGGGGGGACCTGATCCTATATCATAATGAATCAGATTACATGGAGAGGGGGGACCTGATCCTAGATCATAATGAATCAGATTACATGGAGAGGGGGGGACCTGATCCTAGATCATAATGACTCAGATTACATGGAGAGGGGGGACCTGATCCTAGATCATAATGAATCAGATTACATGGAGAGGGGGACCTGATCCTAGATCATAATGAATCAGATTACATGGAGAGGAGGGACCTGATCCTAGATCATAATGAATCAATTTACATGGAGAGGAGGAACCTGATCCTAGATCATAATGAATCAGATTACATGGAGAGGGGGGGACCTGATCCTAGATCATAATGACTCAGATTACATGGAGAGGGGGGACCTGATCCTAGATCATAATGAATCAGATTACATGGAGAGGGGGACCTGATCCTAGATCATAATGAATCAGATTACATGGAGAGGGGGGACCTGATCCTAGATCATAATGAATCAGATTACATGGAGAGGAGGAACCTGATCCTATATCATAATGAATCAGATTACATGGAGAGCGGGGGACCTGATCCTAGATCATAATGACTCAGATTACATGGAGAGGGGGGACCTGATCCTAGATCATAATGAATCAGATTACATGGAGAGGGGGACCTGATCCTAGATCATAATGAATCAGATTACATGGAGAGGAGGGACCTGATCCTAGATCATAATGAATCAATGTACATGGAGAGGAGGAACCTGATCCTAGATCATAATGAATCAGATTACATGGAGAGGTGGGGACCTGATCCTAGATCATAATGACTCAGATTACATGGAGAGGGGGGACCTGATCCTAGATCATAATGAATCAGATTACATGGAGAGGGGGACCTGATCCTAGATCATAATGAATCAGATTACATGGAGAGGGGGGACCTGATCCTAGATCATAATGAATCAGATTACATGGACAGGAGGGACCTGATCCTAGATCATAATGAATCAGATTACATGGAGAGGGGGGACCTGATCCTATATCATAATGAATCAGATTACATGGAGATGGGGGGACCTGATCCTATATCATAATGAATTAGATTACATGGAAAGGGGGGACCTGATCCTAGATCATAATGAATCAGATTACATGGAGAGGGGGGACCTGATCCTAGATCATAATGAATCAGATTACATGGAGAGGGACCTGATCCTAGATCATAATGAATCAGATTACATGGAGAGGGGACCTGATCCTGGATTATAATGAATCAGATTACATGGAGAGGGGGGACCTGATCCTATATCATAATGAATCAGATTACATGGAGAGGGGGGGACCTGATCCTATATCATAATAAATCAGATTACATGGAGAGGGGGGACCTGATCCTATATCATAATGAATCAGATTACATGGAGTGGGGGACCTGATCCTAGATCATAATGAATCAGATTACATGGAGAGGGGGACCTGATACTATATCATAATGAATCAGATTACATGGAGAGGGACCTGATCCTAGATCATAATGAATCAGATTACATGGAGAGGAGACCTGATCCTGGATTATAATGAATCAGATTACATGGAGAGGGGGGACCTGATCCTATATCATAATGAATCAGATTACATGGAGAGGGGGGGACCTGATCCTATATCATAATAAATCAGATTACATGGAGAGGGGGGACCTGATCCTATATCATAATGAATCAGATTACATGGAGTGGGGGACCTGATCCTAGATCATAATGAATCAGATTACATGGAGAGGGGGACCTGATACTATATCATAATGAGTCAGATTACATGGAGAGGGGGGACCTGATCCTAGATCATAATGAATCAGATTACATGGAGAGGGGGACCTGATCCTAGATCATAATGAATCAGATTACATGGAGAGGGGGGACCTGATCCTAGATCATAATGAATCAGATTACATGGACAGGAGGGACCTGATCCTAGATCATAATGAATCAGATTACATGGAGAGGGGGGACCTGATCCTATATCATAATGAATCAGATTACATGGAGATGGGGGGACCTGATCCTATATCATAATGAATCAGATTACATGGAGAGGGGGGAGCTGATCCTAGATCATAATGAATCAGATTACATGGAGAGGGGGGGACCTGATCCTAGATCATAATGACTCAGATTACATGGAGAGGGGGGACCTGATCCTAGATCATAATGAATCAGATTACATGGAGAGGGGGACCTGATCCTAGATCATAATGAATCAGATTACATGGAGAGGAGGGACCTGATCCTAGATCATAATGAATCAGATTACATGGAGAGGAGGAACCTGATCCTAGATCATAATGAATCAGATTACATGGAGAGGGGGACCTGATCCTAGATCATAATGAATCAGATTACATGGAGAGGGGGGACCTGATCCTAGATCATAATGAATCAGATTACATGGAGAGGGGGACCTGATCCTAGATCATAATGAATCAGATTACATGGAGAGGGGGGACCTGATCCTAGATCATAATGAATCAGATTACATGGACAGGAGGGACCTGATCCTAGATCATAATGAATCAGATTACATGGAGAGGGGGGACCTGATCCTATATCATAATGAATCAGATTACATGGAGAGGGGGACCTGATCCTAGATCATAATGAATCAGATTACATGGAGAGGAGGGACCTGATCCTAGATCATAATGAATCAGATTACATGGAGAGGAGGAACCTGATCCTAGATCATAATGAATCAGATTACATGGAGAGGGGGGAGCTGATCCTAGATCATAATGAATCAGATTACATGGAGAGGGGGGGACCTGATCCTAGATCATAATGACTCAGATTACATGGAGAGGGGGGACCTGATCCTAGATCATAATGAATCAGATTACATGGAGAGGGGGACCTGATCCTAGATCATAATGAATCAGATTACATGGAGAGGAGGGACCTGATCCTAGATCATAATGAATCAGATTACATGGAGAGGAGGAACCTGATCCTAGATCATAATGAATCAGATTACATGGAGAGGGGGACCTGATCCTAGATCATAATGAATCAGATTACATGGAGAGGGGGGACCTGATCCTAGATCATAATGAATCAGATTACATGGAGAGGGGGACCTGATCCTAGATCATAATGAATCAGATTACATGGAGAGGGGGGACCTGATCCTAGATCATAATGAATCAGATTACATGGAGAGGGGGGGACCTGATCCTAGATCATAATGACTCAGATTACATGGAGAGGGGGGACCTGATCCTAGATCATAATGAATCAGATTACATGGAGAGGGGGACCTGATCCTAGATCATAATGAATCAGATTACATGGAGAGGAGGGACCTGATCCTAGATCATAATGAATCAGATTACATGGAGAGGAGGAACCTGATCCTAGATCATAATGAATCAGATTACATGGAGAGGGGGACCTGATCCTAGATCATAATGAATCAGATTACATGGAGAGGGGGGACCTGATCCTAGATCATAATGAATCAGATTACATGGAGAGGGGGACCTGATCCTAGATCATAATGAATCAGATTACATGGAGAGGGGGGACCTGATCCTAGATCATAATGAATCAGATTACATGGACAGGAGGGACCTGATCCTAGATCATAATGAATCAGATTACATGGAGAGGGGGGACCTGATCCTATATCATAATGAATCAGATTACATGGAGATGGGGGGACCTGATCCTATATCATAATGAATCAGATTACATGGAGAGGGGGGACCTGATCCTAGATCATAATGAATCAGATTACATGGAGAGGGGGGGACCTGATCCTAGATCATAATGACTCAGATTACATGGAGAGGGGGGACCTGATCCTAGATCATAATGAATCAGATTACATGGAGAGGGGGACCTGATCCTAGATCATAATGAATCAGATTACATGGAGAGGAGGGACCTGATCCTAGATCATAATGAATCAATTTACATGGAGAGGAGGAACCTGATCCTAGATCATAATGAATCAGATTACAAGGAGAGGGGGGGACCTGATCCTAGATCATAATGACTCAGATTACATGGAGAGGGGGGACCTGATCCTAGATCATAATGAATCAGATTACATGGAGAGGGGGACCTGATCCTAGATCATAATGAATCAGATTACATGGAGAGGGGGGACCTGATCCTAGATCATAATGAATCAGATTACATGGACAGGAGGGACCTGATCCTAGATCATAATGAATCAGATTACATGGAGAGGGGGGACCTGATCCTATATCATAATGAATCAGATTACATGGAGATGGGGGGACCTGATCCTATATCATAAAGAATTAGATTACATGGAAAGGGGGGACCTGATCCTAGATCATAATGAATCAGATTACATGGAGAGGAGGGGGGACCTGATCCTAGATCATAATGAATCAGATTACATGGAGATGGGGGGACCTGATCCTATATCATAATGAATCATATTACATGGAAAGGGATGACCTGATCCTAGATCATAATGAATCAGATTACATGGAGAGGAGGGGGGACCTGATCCTAGATCATAATGAATCAGATTACATGGAGAGGGGGGACCTGATCCTATATCATAATGAATCAGATTACATGGAGAGGGAGGGACCTGATCCTAGATCATAATGAATCAGATTACATGGAGAGTGGGGACCTGATCCTATATCATAATGAATCAGATTACATGGAGAGGGGGGACCTGATCCTAGATCATAATGAATCAGATTACATGGAGAGGGACCTGATCCTAGATCATAATGAATCAGATTACATGGAGAGGGGACCTGATCCTGGATTATAATGAATCAGATTACATGGAGAGGGGGGACCTGATCCTATATCATAATGAATCAGATTACATGGAGAGGGGGGGACCTGATCCTATATCATAATAAATCAGATTACATGGAGAGGGGGGACCTGATCCTATATCATAATGAATCAGATTACATGGAGAGGGGGGGACCTGATCCTATATCATAATAAATCAGATTACATGGAGAGGGGGGACCTGATCCTATATCATAATGAATCAGATTACATGGAGTGGGGGACCTGATCCTAGATCATAATGAATCAGATTACATGGAGAGGGGGACCTGATACTATATCATAATGAATCAGATTACATGGAGAGGGACCTGATCCTAGATCATAATGAATCAGATTACATGGAGAGGGGACCTGATCCTGGATTATAATGAATCAGATTACATGGAGAGGGGGACCTGATCCTATATCATAATGAATCACATTACATGGAGAGGGGGGATCTGATCCTATATCATAATAAATCAGATTACATGGAGAGGGGGACCTGATACTATATCATAATGAGTCAGATTACATGGAGAGGTGGGACCTGATCCTAGATCATAATGAATCAGATTACATGGAGAGGGGGACCTGATCCTAGATCATAATGAATCAGATTACATGGAGATGGGGGACCTGATCCTAGATCATAATGAATCAGATTACATGGACAGGAGGGACCTGATCCTAGATCATAACGAATCAGATTACATGGAGAGGGGGGACCTGATCCTAGATCATAATGAATCAGATTACATGGACAGGAGGGACCTGATCCTAGATCATAATGAATCAGATTACATGGAGAGGGGGGACCTGATCCTATATCATAATGAATCAGATTACATGGAGATGGGGGGACCTGATCCTATATCATAAAGAATTAGATTACATGGAAAGGGGGGACCTGATCCTAGATCATAATGAATCAGATTACATGGAGAGGAGGGGGGACCTGATCCTAGATCATAATGAATCAGATTACATGGAGATGGGGGGACCTGATCCTATATCATAATGAATCATATTACATGGAAAGGGGGGACCTGATCCTAGATCATAATGAATCAGATTACATGGAGAGGAGGGGGGACCTGATCCTAGATCATAATGAATCAGATTACATGGAGAGGGGGGACCTGATCCTATATCATAATGAATCAGATTACATGGAGAGGGAGGGACCTGATCCTAGATCATAATGAATCAGATTACATGGAGAGTGGGGACCTGATCCTATATCATAATGAATCAGATTACATGGAGAGGGGGGACCTGATCCTAGATCATAATGAATCAGATTACATGGAGAGGGACCTGATCCTAGATCATAATGAATCAGATTACATGGAGAGGGGACCTGATCCTGGATTATAATGAATCAGATTACATGGAGAGGGGGGACCTGATCCTATATCATAATGAATCAGATTACATGGAGAGGGGGGGACCTGATCCTATATCATAATAAATCAGATTACATGGAGAGGGGGGACCTGATCCTATATCATAATGAATCAGATTACATGGAGTGGGGGACCTGATCCTAGATCATAATGAATCAGATTACATGGAGAGGGGGACCTGATACTATATCATAATGAATCATATTACATGGAAAGGGGGGACCTGATCCTAGATCATAATGAATCAGATTACATGGAGAGGAGGGGGGACCTGATCCTAGATCATAATGAATCAGATTACATGGAGGGGGGGGACCTGATCCTATATCATAATGAATCAGATTACATGGAGAGGGAGGGACCTGATCCTAGATCATAATGAATCAGATTACATGGAGAGTGGGGACCTGATCCTATATCATAATGAATCAGATTACATGGAGAGGGGGGACCTGATCCTAGATCATAATGAATCAGATTACATGGAGAGGGACCTGATCCTAGATCATAATGAATCAGATTACATGGAGAGGGGACCTGATCCTGGATTATAATGAATCAGATTACATGGAGAGGGGGGACCTGATCCTATATCATAATGAATCAGATTACATGGAGAGGGGGGGACCTGATCCTATATCATAATAAATCAGATTACATGGAGAGGGGGGACCTGATCCTATATCATAATGAATCAGATTACATGGAGTGGGGGACCTGATCCTAGATCATAATGAATCAGATTACATGTAGAGGGGGACCTGATACTATATCATAATGAATCAGATTACATGGAGAGGGACCTGATCCTAGATCATAATGAATCAGATTACATGGAGAGGGGACCTGATCCTGGATTATAATGAATCAGATTACATGGAGAGGGGGGACCTGATCCTATATCATAATGAATCAGATTACATGGAGAGGGGGGGACCTGATCCTATATCATAATAAATCAGATTACATGGAGAGGGGGGACCTGATCCTATATCATAATGAATCAGATTACATGGAGAGGGGGGGACCTGATCCTATATCATAATAAATCAGATTACATGGAGAGGGGGGACCTGATCCTATATCATAATGAATCAGATTACATGGAGTGGGGGACCTGATCCTAGATCATAATGAATCAGATTACATGGAGAGGGGGACCTGATACTATATCATAATGAATCAGATTACATGGAGAGGGTCCTGATCCTAGATCATAATGAATCAGATTACATGGAGAGGGGACCTGATCCTGGATTATAATGAATCAGATTACATGGAGAGGGGGGACCTGATCCTATATCATAATGAATCAGATTACATGGAGAGGGGGGACCTGATCCTATATCATAATAAATCAGATTACATGGAGAGGGGGACCTGATACTATATCATAATGAGTCAGATTACATGGAGAGGTGGGACCTGATCCTAGATCATAATGAATCAGATTACATGGAGAGGGGGACCTGATCCTAGATCATAATGAATCAGATTACATGGAGATGGGGGACCTGATCCTAGATCATAATGAATCAGATTACATGGACAGGAGGGACCTGATCCTAGATCATAATGAATCAGATTACATGGAGAGGGGGGACCTGATCCTAGATCATAATGAATCAGATTACATGGACAGGAGGGACCTGATCCTAGATCATAATGAATCAGATTACATGGAGAGGGGGGACCTGATCCTATATCATAATGAATCAGATTACATGGAGATGGGGGGACCTGATCCTATATCATAAAGAATTAGATTACATGGAAAGGGGGGACCTGATCCTAGATCATAATGAATCAGATTACATGGAGAGGAGGGGGGACCTGATCCTAGATCATAATGAATCAGATTACATGGAGATGGGGGGACCTGATCCTATATCATAATGAATCATATTACATGGAAAGGGGGGACCTGATCCTAGATCATAATGAATCAGATTACATGGAGAGGAGGGGGGACCTGATCCTAGATCATAATGAATCAGATTACATGGAGAGGGGGGACCTGATCCTATATCATAATGAATCAGATTACATGGAGAGGGAGGGACCTGATCCTAGATCATAATGAATCAGATTACATGGAGAGTGGGGACCTGATCCTATATCATAATGAATCAGATTACATGGAGAGGGGGGACCTGATCCTAGATCATAATGAATCAGATTACATGGAGAGGGACCTGATCCTAGATCATAATGAATCAGATTACATGGAGAGGGGACCTGATCCTGGATTATAATGAATCAGATTACATGGAGAGGGGGGACCTGATCCTATATCATAATGAATCAGATTACATGGAGAGGGGGGGACCTGATCCTATATCATAATAAATCAGATTACATGGAGAGGGGGGACCTGATCCTATATCATAATGAATCAGATTACATGGAGTGGGGGACCTGATCCTAGATCATAATGAATCAGATTACATGGAGAGGGGGACCTGATACTATATCATAATGAATCAGATTACATGGAGAGGGACCTGATCCTAGATCATAATGAATCAGATTACATGGAGAGGGGACCTGATCCTGGATTATAATAAATCAGATTACATGGAGAGGGGGGACCTGATCCTATATCATAATGAATCAGATTACATGGAGAGGGGGGGACCTGATCCTATATCATAATAAATCAGATTACATGGAGAGGGGGGACCTGATCCTATATCATAATGAATCAGATTACATGGAGAGGGGGGGACCTGATCCTATATCATAATAAATCAGATTACATGGAGAGGGGGGACCTGATCCTATATCATAATGAATCAGATTACATGGAGTGGGGGACCTGATCCTAGATCATAATGAATCAGATTACATGGAGAGGGGGACCTGATACTATATCATAATGAATCAGATTACATGGAGAGGGACCTGATCCTAGATCATAATGAATCAGATTACATGGAGAGGGGACCTGATCCTGGATTATAATGAATCAGATTACATGGAGAGGGGGGACCTGATCCTATATCATAATGAATCAGATTACATGGAGAGGGGGGACCTGATCCTATATCATAATAAATCAGATTACATGGAGAGGGGGACCTGATACTATATCATAATGAGTCAGATTACATGGAGAGGTGGGACCTGATCCTAGATCATAATGAATCAGATTACATGGAGAGGGGGACCTGATCCTAGATCATAATGAATCAGATTACATGGAGAGGGGGGACCTGATCCTAGATCATAATGAATCAGATTACATGGACAGGAGGGACCTGATCCTAGATCATAATGAATCAGATTACATGGAGAGGGGGGACCTGATCCTATATCATAATGAATCAGATTACATGGAGATGGGGGGACCTGATCCTATATCATAATGAATCAGATTACATGGAGAGGGGGGACCTGATCCTAGATCATAATGAATCAGATTACATGGAGAGGGGGGGACCTGATCCTAGATCATAATGACTCAGATTACATGGAGAGGGGGGACCTGATCCTAGATCATAATGAATCAGATTACATGGAGAGGGGGACCTGATCCTAGATAATAATGAATCAGATTACATGGAGAGGAGGGACCTGATCCTAGATCATAATGAATCAGATTACATGGAGAGGAGGAACCTGATCCTAGATCATAATGAATCAGATTACATGGAGAGGGGGGGACCTGATCCTAGATCATAATGACTCAGATTACATGGAGAGGGGGGACCTGATCCTAGATCATAATGAATCAGATTACATGGAGAGGGGGACCTGATCCTAGATCATAATGAATCAGATTACATGGAGAGGGGGGACCTGATCCTAGATCATAATGAATCAGATTACATGGACAGGAGGGACCTGATCCTAGATCATAATGAATCAGATTACATGGAGAGGGGGGACCTGATCCTATATCATAATGAATCAGATTACATGGAGATGGGGGGACCTGATCCTATATCATAATGAATCAGATTACATGGAAAGGGGGGACCTGATCCTAGATCATAATGAATCAGATTACATGGAGAGGGGGGACCTGATCCTATATCATAATGAATCAGATTACATGGAGATGGGGGGACCTGATCCTATATCATAATGAATCAGATTACATGGAAAGGGGGGACCTGATCCTAGATCATAATGAATCAGATTACATGGAGAGGAGGGGGGACCTGATCCTAGATCATAATGAATCAGATTACATGGAGAGGGGGACCTGATACTATATCATAATGAGTCAGATTACATGGAGAGGGGGGACCTGATCCTAGATCATAATGAATCAGATTACATGGAGAGGGGGACCTGATCCTAGATCATAATGAATCAGATTACATGGAGAGGGGGGACCTGATCCTAGATCATAATGAATCAGATTACATGGACAGGAGGGACCTGATCCTAGATCATAATGAATCAGATTACATGGAGAGGGGGGACCTGATCCTATATCATAATGAATCAGATTACATGGAGATGGGGGGACCTGATCCTATATCATAATGAATCAGATTACATGGAGAGGGGGGACCTGATCCTAGATCATAATGAATCAGATTACATGGAGAGGGGGGGACCTGATCCTAGATCATAATGACTCAGATTACATGGAGAGGGGGGACCTGATCCTAGATCATAATGAATCAGATTACATGGAGAGGGGGAACTGATCCTAGATCATAATGAATCAGATTACATGGAGAGGAGGGACCTGATCCTAGATCATAATGAATCAGATTACATGGAGAGGAGGAACCTGATCCTAGATCATAATGAATCAGATTACATGGAGAGGGGGGGACCTGATCCTAGATCATAATGACTCAGATTACATGGAGAGGGGGGACCTGATCCTAGATCATAATGAATCAGATTACATGGAGAGGGGGACCTGATCCTAGATCATAATGAATCAGATTACATGGAGAGGGGGGACCTGATCCTAGATCATAATGAATCAGATTACATGGACAGGAGGGACCTGATCCTAGATCATAATGAATCAGATTTCATGGAGAGGGGGGACCTGATCCTATATCATAATGAATCAGATTACATGGAGATGGGGGGACCTGATCCTATATCATAATGAATCAGATTACATGGAAAGGGGGGACCTGATCCTAGATCATAATGAATCAGATTACATGGAGAGGGGGGACCTGATCCTATATCATAATGAATCAGATTACATGGAGATGGGGGGACCTGATCCTATATCATAATGAATCAGATTACATGGAAAGGGGGGACCTGATCCTAGATCATAATGAATCAGATTACATGGAGAGGAGGGGGGACCTGATCCTAGATCATAATGAATCAGATTACATGGAGAGGGGGGACCTGATCCTATATCATAATGAATCAGATTACATGGAGAGGGAGGGACCTGATCCTAGATCATAATGAATCAGATTACATGGAGAGTGGGGACCTGATCCTATATCATAATGAATCAGATTACATGGAGAGGGGGGACCTGATCCTAGATCATAATGAATCAGATTACATGGAGAGGGGGGACCTGATCCTAGATCATAATGAATCAGATTACATGGAGAGGGACCTGATCCTAGATCATAATGAATCAGATTACATGGAGAGGGGACCTGATCCTGGATTATAATGAATCAGATTACATGGAGAGGGGGGACCTGATCCTATATCATAATGAATCAGATTACATGGAGAGGGGGGGACCTGATCCTATATCATAATAAATCAGATTACATGGAGAGGGGGGACCTGATCCTATATCATAATGAATCAGATTACATGGAGTGGGGGACCTGATCCTAGATCATAATGAATCAGATTACATGGAGAGGGGGACCTGATACTATATCATAATGAATCAGATTACATGGAGAGGGACCTGATCCTAGATCATAATGAATCAGATTACATGGAGAGGGGACCTGATCCTGGATTATAATAAATCAGATTACATGGAGAGGGGGGACCTGATCCTATATCATAATGAATCAGATTACATGGAGAAGGGGGGACCTGATCCTATATCATAATAAATCAGATTACATGGAGAGGGGGGACCTGATCCTATATCATAATGAATCAGATTACATGGAGTGGGGGACCTGATCCTAGATCATAATGAATCAGATTACATGGAGAGGGGGACCTGATACTATATCATAATGAGTCAGATTACATGGAGAGGGGGGACCTGATCCTAGATCATAATGAATCAGATTACATGGAGAGGGGGACCTGATCCTAGATCATAATGAATCAGATTACATGGAGAGGGGGGACCTGATCCTAGATCATAATGAATCAGATTACATGGACAGGAGGGACCTGATCCTAGATCATAATGAATCAGATTACATGGAGAGGGGGGACCTGATCCTATATCATAATGAATCAGATTACATGGAGATGGGGGGACTTGATCCTATATCATAATGAATCAGATTACATGGAGAGGGGGGACCTGATCCTAGATCATAATGAATCAGATTACATGGAGAGGGGGGGACCTGATCCTAGATCATAATGACTCAGATTACATGGAGAGGGGGGACCTGATCCTAGATCATAATGAATCAGATTACATGGAGAGGGGGACCTGATCCTAGATCATAATGAATCAGATTACATGGAGAGGAGGGACCTGATCCTAGATCATAATGAATCAGATTACATGGAGAGGAGGAACCTGATCCTAGATCATAATGAATCAGATTACATGGAGAGGGGGGGACCTGATCCTAGATCATAATGACTCAGATTACATGGAGAGGGGGGACCTGATCCTAGATCATAATGAATCAGATTACATGGAGAGGGGGACCTGATCCTAGATCATAATGAATCAGATTACATGGACAGGAGGGACCTGATCCTAGATCATAATGAATCAGATTACATGGAGAGGGGGGACCTGATCCTATATCATAATGAATCAGATTACATGGAGATGGGGGGACCTGATCCTATATCATAATGAATCAGATTACATGGAAAGGGGGGACCTGATCCTAGATCATAATGAATCAGATTACATGGAGAGGGGGGACCTGATCCTATATCATAATGAATCAGATTACATGGAGATGGGGGGACCTGATCCTATATCATAATGAATCAGATTACATGGAAAGGGGGGACCTGATCCTAGATCATAATGAATCAGATTACATGGAGAGGAGGGGGGACCTGATCCTATATCATAATGAATCAGATTACATGGAGAGGGGGGACCTGATCCTAGATCATAATGAATCAGATTACATGGAGAGGGGACCTGATCCTGGATTATAATGAATCAGATTACATGGAGAGGGGGGACCTGATCCTATATCATAATGAATCAGATTACATGGAGAGGGGGGGACCTGATCCTATATCATAATAAATCAGATTACATGGAGAGGGGGGACCTGATCCTATATCATAATGAATCAGATTACATGGAGTGGGGGACCTGATCCTAGATCATAATGAATCAGATTACATGGAGAGGGGGACCTGATACTATATCATAATGAATCAGATTACATGGAGAGGGACCTGATCCTAGATCATAATGAATCAGATTACATGGAGAGGGGAACTGATCCTGGATTATAATGAATCAGATTACATTGAGAGGGGGGACCTGATCCTATATCATAATGAATCAGATTACATGGAGAGGGGGGGACCTGATCCTATATCATAATAAATCAGATTACATGGAGAGGGGGGACCTGATCCTATATCATAATGAATCAGATTACATGGAGTGGGGGACCTGATCCTAGATCATAATGAATCAGATTACATGGAGAGGGGGACCTGATACTATATCATAATGAGTCAGATTACATGGAGAGGGGGGACCTGATCCTAGATCATAATGAATCAGATTACATGGAGAGGGGGACCTGATCCTAGATCATAATGAATCAGATTACATGGAGAGGGGGGACCTGATCCTAGATCATAATGAATCAGATTACATGGACAGGAGGGACCTGATCCTAGATCATAATGAATCAGATTACATGGAGAGGGGGGACCTGATCCTATATCATAATGAATCAGATTACATGGAGATGGGGGGACCTGATCCTATATCATAATGAATCAGATTACATGGAGAGGGGGGACCTGATCCTAGATCATAATGAATCAGATTACATGGAGAGGGGGACCTGATCCTAGATCATAATGAATCAGATTACATGGAGAGGAGGGACCTATTCCTAGATCATAATGAATCAGATTACATGGAGAGGAGGAACCTGATCCTAGATCATAATGAATCAGATTACATGGAGAGGGGGGGACCTGATCCTAGATCATAATGACTCAGATTACATGGAGAGGGGAGACCTGATCCTAGATCATAATGAATAAGATTACATGGAGAGGGGGACCTTATCCTAGATCATAATGAATCAGATTACATGGAGAGGGGGGACCTGATCCTAGATCATAATGAATCAGATTACATGGACAGGAGGGACCTGATCCTAGATCATAATGAATCAGATTACATGGAGAGGGGGGACCTGATCCTATATCATAATGAATCAGATTACATGGAGATGGGGGGACCTGATCCTATATCATAATGAATCAGATTACATGGAAAGGGGGGACCTGATCCTAGATCATAATGAATCAGATTACATGGAGAGGGGGGACCTGATCCTATATCATAATGAATCAGATTACATGGAGATGGGGGGACCTGATCCTATATCATAATGAATCAGATTACATGGAAAGGGGGGACCTGATCCTAGATCATAATGAATCAGATTACATGGAGAGGAGGGGGGACCTGATCCTAGATCATAATGAATCAGATTACATGGAGAGGGGGGACATGATCCTATATCATAATGAATCAGATTACATGGAGAGGGAGGGACCTGATCCTAGATCATAATGAATCAGATTACATGGAGAGTGGGGACCTGATCCTATATCATAATGAATCAGATTACATGGAGAGGGGGGACCTGATCCTAGATCATAATGAATCAGATTACATGGAGAGGGGGGACCTGATCCTAGATCATAATGAATCAGATTACATGGAGAGGGACCTGATCCTAGATCATAATGAATCAGATTACATGGAGAGGGGGACCTGATACTATATCATAATGAATCAGATTACATGGAGAGGGACCTGATCCTAGATCATAATGAATCAGATTACATGGAGAGGGGAACTGATCCTGGATTATAATGAATCAGATTACATTGAGAGGGGGGACCTGATCCTATATCATAATGAATCAGATTACATGGAGAGGGGGGGACCTGATCCTATATCATAATAAATCAGATTACATGGAGAGGGGGGACCTGATCCTATATCATAATGAATCAGATTACATGGAGTGGGGGACCTGATCCTAGATCATAATGAATCAGATTACATGGAGAGGGGGACCTGATACTATATCATAATGAGTCAGATTACATGGAGAGGGGGGACCTGATCCTAGATCATAATGAATCAGATTACATGGAGAGGGGGACCTGATCCTAGATCATAATGAATCAGATTACATGGAGAGGGGGGGACCTGATCCTAGATCATAATGACTCAGATTACATGGAGAGGGGAGACCTGATCCTAGATCATAATGAATAAGATTACATGGAGAGGGGGACCTTATCCTAGATCATAATGAATCAGATTACATGGAGAGGGGGGACCTGATCCTAGATCATAATGAATCAGATTACATGGACAGGAGGGACCTGATCCTAGATCATAATGAATCAGATTACATGGAGAGGGGGGACCTGATCCTATATCATAATGAATCAGATTACATGGAGATGGGGGGACCTGATCCTATATCATAATGAATCAGATTACATGGAAAGGGGGGACCTGATCCTAGATCATAATGAATCAGATTACATGGAGAGGGGGGACCTGATCCTATATCATAATGAATCAGATTACATGGAGATGGGGGGACCTGATCCTATATCATAATGAATCAGATTACATGGAAAGGGGGGACCTGATCCTAGATCATAATGAATCAGATTACATGGAGAGGAGGGGGGACCTGATCCTAGATCATAATGAATCAGATTACATGGAGAGGGGGGACATGATCCTATATCATAATGAATCAGATTACATGGAGAGGGAGGGACCTGATCCTAGATCATAATGAATCAGATTACATGGAGAGTGGGGACCTGATCCTATATCATAATGAATCAGATTACATGGAGAGGGGGGACCTGATCCTAGATCATAATGAATCAGATTACATGGAGAGGGGGGACCTGATCCTAGATCATAATGAATCAGATTACATGGAGAGGGACCTGATCCTAGATCATAATGAATCAGATTACATGGAGAGGGGACCTGATCCTGGATTATAATGAATCAGATTACATGGAGAGGGGGGACCTGATCCTATATCATAATGAATCAGATTACATGGAGAGGGGGGGACCTGATCCTATATCATAATAAATCAGATTACATGGAGAGGGGGGACCTGATCCTATATCATGATGAATCATATTACATGGAGTGGGGGACCTGATCCTAGATCATAATGAATCAGATTACATGGAGAGGGGGACCTGATACTATATCATAATGAATCAGATTACATGGAGAGGGACCTGATCCTAGATCATAATGAATCAGATTACATGGAGAGGGGACCTGATCCTGGATTATAATAAATCAGATTACATGGAGAGGGGGGACCTGATCCTATATCATAATGAATCAGATTACATGGAGAGGGGGGGACCTGATCCTATATCATAATAAATCAGATTACATGGAGAGGGGGGACCTGATCCTATATCATAATGAATCAGATTACATGGAGTGGGGGACCTGATCCTAGATCATAATGAATCAGATTACATGGAAAGGGGGGACCTGATCCTAGATCATAATGAATCAGATTACATGGAGAGGAGGGGGGACCTGATCCTAGATCATAATGAATCAGATTACATGGAGAGGGGGGACATGATCCTATATCATAATGAATCAGATTACATGGAGAGGGAGGGACCTGATCCTAGATCATAATGAATCAGATTACATGGAGAGTGGGGACCTGATCCTAGATCATAATGAATCAGATTACATGGAGAGGGGGGACCTGATCCTAGATCATAATGAATCAGATTACATGGAGAGGGACCTGATCCTAGATCATAATGAATCAGATTACATGGAGAGGGGACCTGATCCTGGATTATAATGAATCAGATTACATGGAGAGGGGGGACCTGATCCTATATCATAATGAATCAGATTACATGGAGAGGGGGGGACCTGATCCTATATCATAATAAATCAGATTACATGGAGAGGGGGGACCTGATCCTATATCATGATGAATCAGATTACATGGAGTGGGGGACCTGATCCTAGATCATAATGAATCAGATTACATGGAAAGGGGGGACCTGATCCTAGATCATAATGAATCAGATTACATGGAGAGGAGGGGGGACCTGATCCTAGATCATAATGAATCAGATTACATGGAGAGGGGGGACATGATCCTATATCATAATGAATCAGATTACATGGAGAGGGAGGGACCTGATCCTAGATCATAATGAATCAGATTACATGGAGAGTGGGGACCTGATCCTATATCATAATGAATCAGATTACATGGAGAGGGGGGACCTGATCCTAGATCATAATGAATCAGATTACATGGAGAGGGGGGACCTGATCCTAGATCATAATGAATCAGATTACATGGAGAGTGACCTGATCCTAGATCATAATGAATCAGATTACATGGAGAGGGGACCTGATCCTGGATTATAATGAATCAGATTACATGGAGAGGGGGGACCTGATCCTATATCATAATGAATCAGATTACATGGAGAGGGGGGGACCTGATCCTATATCATAATAAATCAGATTACATGGAGAGGGGGGACCTGATCCTATATCATGATGAATCATATTACATGGAGTGGGGGACCTGATCCTAGATCATAATGAATCAGATTACATGGAGAGGGGGACCTGATACTATATCATAATGAATCAGATTACATGGAGAGGGACCTGATCCTAGATCATAATGAATCAGATTACATGGAGAGGGGACCTGATCCTGGATTATAATAAATCAGATTACATGGAGAGGGGGGACCTGATCCTATATCATAATGAATCAGATTACATGGAGAGGGGGGGACCTGATCCTATATCATAATAAATCAGATTACATGGAGAGGGGGGACCTGATCCTATATCATAATGAATCAGATTACATGGAGTGGGGGACCTGATCCTAGATCATAATGAATCAGATTACATGGAGAGGGGGGACCTGATCCTAGATCATAATGAATCAGATTACATGGAGAGGGGGACCTGATCCTAGATCATAATGAATCAGATTACATGGAGAGGGGGACCTGATACTATATCATAATGAGTCAGATTACATGGAGAGGGGGGACCTGATCCTAGATCATAATGAATCAGATTACATGGAGAGGGGGACCTGATCCTAGATCATAATGAATCAGATTACATGGAGAGGGGGGACCTGATCCTAGATCATAATGAATCAGATTACATGGACAGGAGGGACCTGATCCTAGATCATAATGAATCAGATTACATGGAGAGGGGGGACCTGATCCTATATCATAATGAATCAGATTACATGGAGATGGGGGGACCTGATCCTATATCATAATGAATCAGATTACATGGAGAGGGGGGACCTGATCCTAGATCATAATGAATCAGATTACATGGAGAGGGGGGGACCTGATCCTAGATCATAATGACTCAGATTACATGGAGAGGGGGGACCTGATCCTAGATCATAATGAATCAGATTACATGGAGAGGGGGACCTGATCCTAGATCATAATGAATCAGATTACATGGAGAGGAGGGACCTGATCCTAGATCATAATGAATCAGATTACATGGAGAGGAGGAACCTGATCCTAGATCATAATGAATCAGATTACATGGAGAGGGGGGACCTGATCCTATATCATAATGAATCAGATTACATGGAGATGGGGGGACCTGATCCTATATCATAATGAATCAGATTACATGGAAAGGGGGGACCTGATCCTAGATCATAATGAATCAGATTACATGGAGAGGGGGGACCTGATCCTATATCATAATGAATCAGATTACATGGAAAGGGGGGACCTGATCCTAGATCATAATGAATCAGATTACATGGAGAGGGGGGACCTGATCCTATATCATAATGACTCAGATTACATGGAGATGGGGGGACCTGATCCTATATCATAATGAATCAGATTACATGGAAAGGGGGGACCTGATCCTAGATCATAATGAATCAGATTACATGGAGAGGAGGGGGGACCTGATCCTAGATCATAATGAATCAGATTACATGGAGAGGGGGGACCTGATCCTATATCATAATGAATCAGATTACATGGAGAGGGGGGGACCTGATCCTAGATCATAATGAATCAGATTACATGGAGAGTGGGGACCTGATCCTATATCATAATGAATCAGATTACATGGAGAGGGGGGACCTGATCCTAGATCATAATGAATCAGATTACATGGAGAGGGGGGACCTGATCCTAGATCATAATGAATCAGATTACATGGAGAGGGACCTGATCCTAGATTATAATGAATCAGATTACATGGAGAGGGGACCTGATCCTGGATTATAATGAATCAGATTACATGGAGAGGGGGGACCTGATCCTATATCATAATGAATCAGATTACATGGAGAGGGGGGGACCTGATCCTATATCATAATAAATCAGATTACATGGAGAGGGGGGACCTGATCCTATATCATAATGAATCAGATTACATGGAGTGGGGGACCTGATCCTAGATCATAATGAATCAGATTACATGGAGAGGGGGACCTGATACTATATCATAATGAGTCAGATTACATGGAGAGGGGGGACCTGATACTAGATCATAATGAATCAGATTACATGGAGAGGGGCGGACCTGATCCTAGATCATAATGCATCAGATTACATGGAGATGGGGACCTTATCCTAGATCATAATGAATCAGATTACATGGAGAGGGGGACCTGATCCTAGATCATAATGAATCAGATTACATGGAGAGGGGGGACCTGATCCTACATCATAATGAATCAGATTACATGGAGAGGGGGGACCTGATCCTAGATTATAATGAATCCGATTACATGGACAGGAGGGGGGACCTGATCCTAGATCATAATGAATCAGATTACATGGAGAGGGGGGACCTGATCCTAGATTATAATGAATCAGATTACATGGAGAGGGGGGACCTGATCCTATATCATCATGGATCAGATTACATGGAGAGGGGGGACCTGATCCTATATCATAATGAATCAGATTACATGGAGAGGAGGGACCTGATTCTAGATTATAATGAATCAAATTACATGGAGAGCCGGATATATATAATATAGGGTACTATTTTTTAATATTTAATATGCCATAAACTATTGTTTTTTTTAACAGTTTCATTAATTCATTGTAATTAACTTAATCATTATGACACACCCCTCTTTATTGTCATTGGTTGCACTAATTGCACTGTTTTTCTACATAACCTGGTTGAAGTATTGATGACATCACCCTGAAGAAGGCACAGTGATGCTGAAACGTTGGTAAATAACCAATAAATTACTGGGAGTTTATATATGGAGTGTGCGACTCTCTTTATTTTGATAGTTTATAACTCTTATGTATGTGCCACCTTTTTGTGTTTTTCAGGCAGCCTGGGAAAGAACTGAAAAAACTCACTAAAGAGTCAAGACAGAGACACCAGAAACACCCAAGAAGACTTGGACGCAGCATCAGAGGACAGAGAGGGATGTTCAGAACTCACTCAGTCTGGTCAGTTGGTGAGGGTAGACTTGGAGGCTGCTTACCTGACATGGAGGAAGTCCTCCCTCCTCTCCCCTACCTTCCCTATACCCCCTCCTCTCCCCTACCTCCCCTATACCCCCCTCCTCTCCCCTACCTTCCCTATACCCCCTCCTCTCCCCTATCTTCCCTATACCCCCTCCTCTCCACTACCTTCCCTATACCCCCTCCTCTCCCCTACCTTCCCTATACCCCCTCCTCTCCCCTACCTTCCCCCCTACCACCTCCTCTCCCCTACCTTCCCTATACCCTCTCCTCTCCCCTACCTTCCCTATACCCCCTCCTCTCCCCTACCTTCCCTATGCCCCCCCTCCTCTCCCCTACCTTCCCTATAGCCCCCTCCTCTCCCCTACCTTCCCTATACCCCCCTCCTCTCCCCTACCTTCCCTATACCCCCTCCTCTCCCCTACCTTCCCTATACTCCCCTCCTCTCCCCTACCTTCCCTATAGCCCCCTCCTCTCCCCTACCTTCCCTATACCCCCTCCTCTCCCCTACCTTCCCTATACCCCCTCCTCTCCCCTACCTTCCCTATACCCCCTCCTCTCCCCTACCTTCCCTATACCCCCCTCCTCTCCCCTACCTTCCCTATAACCCCTCCTCTCCCCTACCTTCCCTATACCCCCCCTCTCCCCTACCTTCCCTATACCCCCCTCCTCTCCCCTACCTTCCCTATACCCCCCCCCCCCCCCCCCCTATTATGTTGGACCATCATGTTTATTTGTTTGATTCTTGTCTTTGTTTGTGATCAGGTTAGAAGAGAATGACTCCTCAACCCAAGAGGCCCTGGAGCAGCTGTGATCAGGTTAGAAGAGAATGACTCCTCAACCAAAGAGGCCCTGGAGCAGCTGTGATCAGGTTAGAAGAGAATGACTCCTCAACCCAAGAGGCCCTGGAGCAGCTGTGATCAGGTTAGAAGAGAATGACTCCTCAACCCAAGAGGTCCTGGAGCAGCTGTGAGAGAGCAGCAGTGTGGGAGCATTTGGGAACATTTAAAGAAGGTGTCACGTACTGACCAGTATAAGGGTTATTTGTGTTTGTAGTTTGGTCAGGACGTGGCAGAGGGTATTTGATTTATGTGGTTCGGGGTGGTGGTTTGCTTAGAAGGGTGTTTGATTTATTATTTCCGGGTTTTGGGTTATGTTCTATGTTTTTTGTATTTCTATGTTCTCTCTAGTTTAGTATTTCTATGTTAGGTATTTGGGTGTTGGACTCTCAATTGGAGGCAGGTGTTTGTAGTTGCCTTTGATTGAGAGTCCTATATATTGGTATGTGTTATGTTTGTGTTTTGTGGGAGATTGTTCTGTGTGCCTTGTGCCTTACCAGACTAATTCGTCGTCGTTGTGTCTTTTTGGTGTATGTGTTTATTTTTGGTTCACCTTCTTTGCCAATTAAATAAAAAAAGAAGATTAGTGCACATTTCCCCGCTGCGTCTTGGTCCGCTTTATCCGACAGCAACCATTACAGAAGGTTCCTGGCAAAGAGGATTGACTGTTACGTAAAGGGTCAGAGCCACTGAGTGGACAAAATATTAAGGATACCTTCCTAATATTGAGTTATGCCTGGTCAGTTTGTCATGGAAAGAAAGGTGTCCTTAATGTTTTGTGTTAATTACATAATAATTATACATTTATGGATTGTTTTATGTAGCCTATTGTTTTCTATTTATTCAACCTGCCATCTACCCACCTGGGGACTGAGGGTTATGAGAGAACCCCCACATCACTAGTTTCTCTTTATTCAACCTGCCATCTACCCACCTGGGGACTGAGGGTTATGAGAGAACCCCCACATCACTAGCTTCTCTTTATTCAACCTGCCATCTACCCACCTGGGGACTGAGGGTTATGAGAGAACCCCCACATCACTAGCTTCTCTTTATTCAACCTGCCATCTACCCACCTGGGGACTGAGGGTTATGAGAGAACCCCCACATCACTAGCTTCTCTTTATTCAACCTGCCATCTACCCACCTGGGGACTGAGTGTTATGAGAGAACCCCCACATCACTAGCTTCTCTTTATTCAACCTGCCATCTACCCACCTGGGGACTGAGGGTTATGAGAGAACCCCCACATCACTAGCTTCTCTTTATTCAACCTGCCATCTACCCACCTGGGGACTGAGGGTTATGAGAGAACCCCCACATCACTAGCTTCTCTTTATTCAACCTGCCATCTACCCACCTGGGGACTGAGGGTTATGAGAGAACCCCCACATCACTAGCTTGCATGTTCTGCAGCCTTGTAAAGATAAGGAGGGGACGACTGGGAGGCAGGTTGGCATTTATTGTCATGAATCTTGTTCTGGAGGCAGGTTGGCATTTATTGTCATGAATCTTGTTCTGGAGGCAGGTTGGCATTTATTGTCATGAATCTTGCCCTGGAGGCAGGTTGGTATTTATTGTCATGAATCTTGCCCTGGAGGCAGTTCAGCAAAGTGGTTACTAGCTGGCACAGGCACAAAGTAATACAATCCAATTTTAATCCTAACCTCAACCCTAACCACACTGCTAATCCTTCCCTTAAATTAAGACCATAAAACAACATTTTCCACAGCCAATTCTGACTTTGCAGCTGACATATCTAGAGGAAATCGCACAGTTCTACCTCCAGGTCAAGATTCATGCCAAACGTCAACATGAGACAGGGAGAAGCAATGTAAAATCAATAACGAAATTGTTTTCACAATTAACATGCTTTTTCTTGTTTCAAGTATGTTTTATTATGAAAAGTACAATATAACCATGTATACTTGTACAACTATGGAGCGTATGTCCACATATAATTGTACAATTTGTTTTTCCCAACATAAAAGACAAGAAATGATCACATTGGTATTTTAAGTGTTATTGTAAGAGTTTAAATGTTTAAACAGAGGATACATCTAAAACAGGATAAAACAAGTGCAGTATGTTGTGAGAATGTTACTTTAACGTCGACTCATAACGTCACACTATAACTTCATGGGTCTTGTGGAAAGACTGCATGTTGTTTTGGGTGGATTGAGTGACGTCTTCATCAACATTTTGCAGAATATTCCGGTAATATTTTCACCTCTTGTCGGCTGCAGACATTCATAAGGAGTTCCAGTAGTTTATTTGACATTTGCAGGTATTAAAAGTAATACATACATTGTAATTCCTTGTTGGATCTCTCTCACATACAGGACAGTACATACCAGAGGAGGCTGCTGAGGGGAGGACGGCTCATAATAATGTCTGGAACAGAGTGAATGAAATGGAACACATGGAAGCCACGTGTTTAATACCATTCCACTTATTCCACTCCAGCCATTACAAGCCTGTCCTCCCTAAATAAGGTCCCACCAACCTCCTGTGGTACAAACACAAACAGTAAAATATATCATAAAAAATGCAAAGTGGTAAAAGATCAGAAAAGGAACCCAAAAGGTTCAGTCATGTTGTAATAGTCTGATGACAACAGTTTAGGTTGATGATTTAACAGGCAGATAGAACTGGGATAGAAGCTGTTCTAGAACCTGTGGTCCAGAAACTGATTTAACAGGCAGATAGAACTGGGATAGAAGCTGTTCTAGAACCTGTGGTTCAGAAACTGATTTAACAGGCAGATAGAACTGGGATAGAAGCTGTTCTAGAACCTGTGGTCCAGAAACTGATTTAACAGGCAGATAGAACTGGGATAGAAGCTGTTCTAGAACCTGTGGTTCAGAAACTGATTTAACAGGCAGATAGAACTGGGATAGAAGCTGTTCTAGAACCTGTGGTCCAGAAACTGATTTAACAGGCAGATAGAACTGGGATAGAAGCTGTTCTAGAACCTGTGGTCCAGAAACTGATTTAACAGGCAGATAGAACTGGGATAGAAGCTGTTCTAGAACCTGTGGTCCAGAAACTGATTTAACAGACAGATAGAACTGGGATAGAAGCTGTTCTAGAACCTGTGGTCCAGAAACTGATTTAACAGGCAGATAGAACTGGGATAGAAGCTGTTCTAGAACCTGTGGTCCAGAAACTGATTTAACAGGCAGATAGAACTGGGATAGAAGCTGTTCTAGAACCTGTGGTCCAGAAACTGATTTAACAGACAGATAGAACTGGGATAGAAGCTGTTCTAGAACCTGTGGTCCAGAAACTGATTTAACAGGCAGATAGAACTGGGATAGAAGCTGTTCTAGAACCTGTGGTCCAGAAACTGATTTAACAGGCAGATAGAACTGGGATAGAAGCTGTTCTAGAACCTGTGGTCCAGAAACTGATTTAACAGGCAGATAGAACTGGGATAGAAGCTGTTCTAGAACCTGTGGTCCAGAAACTGATTTAACAGGCAGATAGAACTGGGATAGAAGCTGTTCTAGAACCTGTGGTCCAGAAACTGATTTAACAGGCAGATAGAACTGGGATAGAAGCTGTTCTAGAACCTGTGGTCCAGAAACTGATTTAACAGGCAGATAGAACTGGGATAGAAGCTGTTCTAGAACCTGTGGTCCAGAAACTGATTTAACAGGCAGATAGAACTGGGATAGAAGCTGTTCTAGAACCTGTGGTCCAGAAACTGATTTAACAGGCAGATAGAACTGGGATAGAAGCTGTTCTAGAACCTGTGGTCCAGAAACTGATTTAACAGGCAGATAGAACTGGGATAGAAGCTGTTCTAGAACCTGTGGTCCAGTGTGTGTTTGTCAATTGTGTGTGTTTCAGTGTTTATGTTTGTCAGTGTGTGTGTGTGTATCCAGTGTGTGTGTGTGTGTGTGTGTGTGTATCCAGTGTGTGTGTGTTTGTGTGTATCCAGTGTGTGTGTGTGTGTGTGTGTGTGTGTATCCAGTGTGTTTGTGTGTGTGTATGTGTGTGTGTGTGTGTGTATCCAGTGTGTGTGTGTGTGTGTATCCAGTGTGTGTGTGCGTGTGTGTGTATCCAGTGTGTGTATCCAGTGTGTGCATGTGTGTGTATCCAGTGTGTGCATGTGTGTGTATCCAGTGTGTGTGTGTATCCAGTGTGTGTGTGTGTGTGTATCCAGTGTGTGTGTGTATCCAGTGTGTTTGTGTGTGTGTATCCAGTGTGTGTGTCAAGCGTGTGTGTGTCAAGCGCGTGTGTGTCAAGCGTGTGTGTGTCCAGTCAGTGTCCAGTCAGTGTCTAGTGTGTGTGTGTGTCCAGTGTGTATGTGTTTTTCCAGTGTGTGTGTTTCCAGTGTGTGTGTGTTTCCAGTGTGTGTGTGTGTGTGTGTCCAGTGTGTTTCCAGTGTGTGTGTGTGTGTGTGTCCAGTGTGTTTCCAGTGTGTTTGTATGTCCGTTTGAGTGAGTGTGTGTATGTCATTCCAGTGTTTGTATGTCCAGTTTGAGTGAGTGGCCAGCGTGTGTGTGATTCAGTGAGTGTGTCCAGTGAGTGTGTGTGTGTGTGTGTCCAGTGAGTGTGTGTGTGTGTGTGTGTCCAGTGAGTGTGTGTGTGTGTGTGTGTCCAGTGAGTGTGTGTGTGTGTGTCCAGTGAGTGTGTGTGTGTGTGTGTGTGTCCAGTGAGTGTGTGTGTGTTTCAGTGTGTGTGTGTGTGTGTGTTCAGAGTGTGTCCAGTATGTGTGTGTGTGTTCAGTGTGTGAGTATGTGCCCAGTGTGTGTGTGTGTGTGTATCCAGTGTGTGTGTGTGTGTCCAGTGTGTGTCCAGTGTGTGTGTGTGTCCAGTGTGTGTGTGTGTCCAGTGTGTGTGTGTGTGTGTCCAGTGTGTGTGTGTGTGTGTGTGTCCAGTGTCTGTGATCAGTGTGTGTGTGTTCAGTGTCTTTGATCAGTGTGTGTGTGTTCAGTGTGTGTCCAGTGTGTGTGTGTGTTCAGTGTGTGTGTCCATGTCCAGTGTGTGTGTGTGTATGTGTGTGTGTCCAGAATGTGTTTGTGTGTGTGTGTCCAGTGTGTGTGTGTGTGTGTCCAATTTGTTTCCAGCGTGTGTGTGTGTGCCTAGTGTGTGTGTGTGTCCAGTGTGTGTGTGTTTCAGTGTGTGTGTGTGTCCAGTGTGTGTGTGTATG
>NW_027675329.1:2630000-2660000 GCF_965601325.2 Salmo salar | reverse complement strand
CTTTGAATGACAATATAATATTTTACCAATGTTTTCGAATAGTAATTATTTAATTTGTTGTGCTGATTGACTGGCGGTTATTGGAGGGAAAAGATTTCCTCAACATCAACGCCATAGTAAAACGCTGTTTTTGGATATAAATATGAACATGATAGAACAAAAAATGCATGTATTGTCTAACATAATGTCCTAGGAGTGTCATCTGATGGAGATTGTCAAACGTTAGTGCATAATTTTAGCTGGTTTTCTGCTTTTGGTGACGCCTGTCTTTGAAGTGACAAAACATTACACACAGCTATTTTCAATGTACTCTCCTAACATAATTTAACTTTATGCTTTCGCCGTAAAGCCTTTTTGAAATCGGACAACGTGGTAAGATTAAGGAGATGTTTATCTTTCAAAGGGTGTAAGATAGTTGTATGTTTGAGAAATTTGAATTATGACATTTAATTGTTTTCAAATTTGGCGCTCTTGATATTTCACCTGTTGTTGATAGGGTGTACCAGGGGTGGGACGCTTGCCCATAGAGGTTAAATGTGGCTCTAAACTCCAACATTTTGGATTTCAGATCAAATGTTTCATATGAGGTGACAGTATATAATGTCACCTTTTATATGAGGATATTTTCATACATATCTGTTTCACCATTTAGAAAAATAAAAGCACTTTATCTATCTAGTCCCCCTATACCTGTTAGGGCTATGGGGCAGTATTGACACGGCCGGATAAAAACGTAACCCGATTTAATCTGGTTACTACTCCTGCCCAGTAACTAGAATATGCATATAATTATTGGCTTTGGATAGAAAACACCCTAAAGTTTCTAAAACTGTTTGAATGGTGTCTGTGTATAACAGAACTCAAATGGCAGGCCAAAACCTGAGAAGATTCCATGCAGGAAGTGGCCTGTCTGACAAGTTGTGTTTCATCTTGGCTCTTTTTATTGAAGACTGAGGATCTTTGCTCTAACGTGACACTTCCTACGGCTCCCATACGCTCTCAGAGCCTGGGAAAAAGCTGAACGATATCGATGCAGCCTCTGGCTGAAACACATTATCGCTTTTGGCAAATGGCCGATCAGAGGACAATGGGCTTAGGCGCGTGCCCGAGTCGACCCCATGCTTTATTTTCTTTCTTCTTTTTATCTAAACGCAGATTCCCGGTCGGAATATTATCGCTTTCTTATGAGAAAAATGGCATATAAAATTGATTTTAAACAGCGGTTGACATGCTTCGAAGTACGGTAATGGAATATTTAGAATTTTTTTGTCACGAATTGCGCCATGCTCGTCACCCTTCTTTACCCTTTCGGATAGTGTCTTGAACGCACGAACAAAACGCCGCTGTTTGGATATAACTATGGATTATTTTGAACCAAACCAACATTTGTTATTGAAGTAGAAGTCCTGGGAGTGCATTCTGACGAAGACAGCAAAGGTAATAACATTTTTCTTATAGTAAATCTGACTTTGGTGAGTGCTAAACTTGCTGGGTGTCTAAATAGCTAGCCCTGTGATGCCGGGCTATCTACTGAGAATATTGCAAAATGTGCTTTCACCGAAAAGCTATTTTAAAATTGGACATATCGAGTGCATAGAGGAGTTGTGTATCTATAATTCTTAAAATAATTGTTGTGCTTTTTGTGAACGTTTATCGTGAGTAATTTAGTAAGTTCACCGGCAGTGTTCGGTGGGAATGCTAGTCCCATGCTAGTCACATGCTAATGTAAAAAGTTGTTTTTTGATATAAATATGAACTTGATTGAACAAAACATGCATGTATTGTATAACATAATGTCCTAGGTTTGTCATCTGATGAAGATCATCAAAGGTTAGTGCTGCATTTAGCTGTGGTTTGGGTTTATGTGACATTATATGCTAGCTTGAAAAATGGGTGTCTGATTATTTCTGGCTGGGTACTCTGCTGACATAATCTAATGTTTTGCTTTCGTTGTAAAGCCTTTTTGAAATCGGACAGTGTGGTTAGATTAACGAGAGTCTTGTCTTTAAAATGGTGTAAAATAGTCATATGTTTGAGAAATTGAAGTTTTTGCATTTTTGAGGTTTTTGAATAACGCGCCACAGGATTACACTGGCTGTTACGTAGGTGGGACGATTTGGTGCCACCTGGCCTAGAGAGGTTAAAGAAGTCATATGTTTCCTGACCAATTCACTCATAGTGTATTAAATTAGTCAAAAGTTTAGTGTTTGGTCCCATATTCTTTGACTGCAACGACTACATCAAGCTAACCTCTCACCATTACCAATAACAGAGGATACAACAAAACATGCTAACCTCTCACCATTACCAATAACAGAGACTACAACAAAACATGCTAACCTCTCATCATTACCAATTTATTTATTTATTTCACCTTTATTTAACCAGGTAGGCAAGTTGAGAGCAAGTTCTCATTTACAATTGCGACCTGGCCAAGATAAAGCAAAGCAGTTCGACACATATAACAACACAGAGTAACACATGGAGTTAATAACCCTCTCACCAGGCTTGAATATGACTCTCACAACATTAACATATGTAGAGTATCTCAGCAGCATGGGATGTTAGGTGAGAAGGACATCTCCAATAAGAATTCCTATTGTAAACTATCTAGGGTTATGACAATAGGGTATTAACTTCAGATGAAATGATTATAGGTTTCTGTTATTGAATCAGGATAAACCATCCCATGCATTAAATTAAAACAATTAATGACTCCACCAAGGCAACATACATAACGTTCCATATGTGTATTAAAACATTTTCAAACACAAATACATGTTCAGACACAACATCAAAAGAAAAAAATAATAATAATAAACCCCAATGAGTCGTGCACAACCCGTGTCCAAATTAAGCACCTCACATTGTGGTTACTCACTACTTGGTAGATATTCCCTCAGCGAAGTATGGCAGTTCCATGCAGGTTTCCTCACCAAGTCCAAGGCAGCACAGCTACCCATGCAGACAGTACTCCTTAGTAACCGATATCCCCATGGCAACACAGCTACCCATGCAGACAGTACTCCTTAGTAACCGATATCCCCATGGCAACACGAACTCGTTAAACTTCCCAAGCAATTATCTCCCGGTGTCACACGATGCTAGGCTAACCTCTAGCTGGCTAATACCTCCACGACGAGTCGGTAGATTCAGTCTTTACAAAAGTTTTAACGAAATTATAACAACTCTTTTATTAAATAAAACATGTATTTCCCTTCATGTCTTAGTAGCTATGGGTTTTGTTGTAGTTCTGTCGTCTTCTTTTATAATTTTTCTTCACCAACCGTCCTGAGGTAAAACGTCCATCCTTTCATCAACGTCTTTTCCCCTCCCGTTAACCAGGTCAACTCCCATTGGCCACAACTTAACAAGCGACCTTATTGGTCAAAACTTAAACTTCAAAGTAAAACAAACTATTCACTTATACATTAAATAAATATTTCTTCAAAAAGCATAATGCATTAACAACATTACAGTTTAGGAGCAATTCAATCATCTTTTAAATATAATACCAATTAATTATAACAAATAAACTCAATACTTGGTTCAAACAAGGGTATTACACAAACATACAGTCAATAATACAGTAGAAAAATAAGTCTATATACAATGTGAGCAAATGAAGTGAAATAAGGGAAGTAAAGGCAAAAAAAAGGCCATGGTGGCAAAGTAAATACAATATAGCAAGTAAAACACTGGAATGGTAGATATGCAGTGGAAGAAAGTGCAAAGTAGAAATATAAATAATGGGATGCAAAGGAGCTAAATAAATAAATACAGTAGGGGAAGAGGTAGTTGGGCTAAATTATAGATGGGCTATGTAAAGGTGCAGTAATCTGTGAGCTGCTCTGACAGCTGGTGCTTAAAGCTAGTGAGGGAGATAAGTGTTTCCAGTTTTAGAGATTTTTGTAGTTCGTTCCAGTCATTGGCAGCAGAGAACTGGAAGAAGAGGCGGCCGAAGGAGGAATTGGCTTTGGGGGTGACCAGGGAGATATACCTGCTGGAGCGCGTGCTACAGGTGGGTGCTGCTATGATGACCAGTGAGCGGAGATAAGGGGGGACTTTACCTAGCATGGTCTTGTAGATGACCTGGAGCCAGTGGGTTTGGCGACGAGTATGAAGCGAGGGCCAGACAACGAGAGCGTACAGGTCGCAGTGGTGGGTAGTACTGTATATGGGGATTTGGTGACAAAACGGATGGCACTGTGATAGACTGCATCCAATTTATTGAGTAGGGTATTGGAGGCTATTTTGTAAATGACATCGCCGAAGTCGAGGATCGGTAGGATGGTCAGTTTTATAAGGGTATGTTTGGCCGCATGAGTGAAAGATGCTATGTTGCGAAATAGGAAGCCAGTTCTAGATTTAATTTTAGATTGGAGATGCTTATAGTGAGTCTGGAAGGAGAGTTTACAGTCTAACCAGACACCTAGGTATTTGTAGGTGTCCACATATTCTAAGTCAGAAGCATCCAGAGTAGTGATGCTGGACGGGCGGGCAGGTGCAGGCAGCGATCGGTTGAAGAGCATGCATTTAGTTTTACTTGTAGTTAAGAGCAGTTGGAGGCCACGGAAGGAGAGGTGTATGGCATTGAAGCTCGTCTAGAGGTTAGTTAACACAGTGTCCAGAGAAGGGCCAGAAGTATACAGAATAACACCAATAACAGAGGGGGTCTGATCTTTGTGCCTCTGTAACTTTCTCATTCATCATCATTAACGATTCATTCATGATTATTCATAATCATGGTAGCATCCACATGAATGTAGAAGTGTTCAGAAACATCTTCTATTCTTACTGACAATACAAGTGAAGTGACTCCAAAATGACAGGACATTATTCACCATTCAGTTTCTATTAGGAAAAACATTATCTAAAACACAACCAAAACAAACTGCAAATGAATTCAACAAGTTTGTAGAATCACAAGCTTGATGTAATCACTGCAGGCATGGAACATGGGACCAAATACTAAACTTCTGACTACTTTAATACAATATAAGTGAATTTGTCCAAATAATTAAGACTTCTTCAAATGGGAGAACTACGTACAGAAAGTGCTTTAATTTCTAAATGGTAAAACAGATATGTATGAAAATACCCTCAAATAAAAGGTGACATTCTGTACTGTCTCCTAATATGAAACATTCGATCTCAAATCCAAAATGCTGGAGCATAGCACCACATTTAAAACTGTAGGCTTCACTGTCCAAACACATATGGTGTGGACTATGTGTGTCTGGTAAACACATGTGGATCTGGTGAACAGTAATCATTTGTTGACCAACTACAGGAATACTGACCTCAGAGTCTCCAGTTTACAGTGTGGATCCTCCAGTCCAGCAGAGAGCAGCTTCACTCCTGAATCCTTCAGGTCATTGTTACTCAGATCCAACTCTCTCAGGTGTGAGGGGTTTGACTCCAGAGCTGAGACCAGAGAAGCACAGCCTTCCTCTGTGACTCCACAGCCTGACAGCCTGCAACGAGATCATCATGACTTCACAAACACACTGTTTAGTTAACACCAGTAGAGTAGAAGGACAACGGTAGATGCATTTGGTTTATTCTCTTAAACAAAACATAGATTCATCTTCCATCTCCTAGAATTGTATGGTCATATTGTTATACTAATGTGAACACCAATGCACTGATTCAATATGTTATTCAATATAATATTATATACATATTATAATACATATTTTTCACTAAACTGAATATTTCTTCCTGATGATTAGTTAAATATCATTTTATTTACTCACAGAACAGCTCTGGAGGCTTTGACCACTGGCAGCAGCCTCAGAAGACCTTCCTCTGATCTGGAGTATTTCTTCAGGTCAAACACATCCAGCTCCTTTTCTGAAGTCAGCAACACAAAGACCAGAGCTGACCACTTTGCAGGTGACAGGTAGACTCTAGTGAGACTTCCTGAACTCAGGTAGCTTTGGATCTCCTCCACTAGAGAATGGTCATTCAGTTCATTCAGACAGTGGAACAGATTGATGCTCCTCTCTGGAGAGGGATTCTCCCTGATCTTCTCCTTGATGTACTTGACTGTCTCTTCATGGCTCTGTGAGCTGCTTCTTGTCTTTGTCAGTAGACCTCGTAAGTGCTTCTGATTGGACTCCAGTGAGAGGCCCAGAAGGAAGCGGAGGAAAAGGTCCAGGTTTCCTGTCTCACTTTGTAAGGCTTTATCCACAGCACTCTTGTAGACAGTAACTTCAGGCTTGTCTTGTGTTTGCAGTTTGTCCATTAGATTCTCATTGTTGTTGATGAATGAGAGGAACACATATACAGCAGCCAGAAACTCCTGAATGCTCAGATGCACAAAGCAGTACACCTTGTCTTGGTACAGAACACATTCCTCTTTAAAGAGCTGTGTGCACAATCCTGAGTACACCGAGGCTTCATTGACATCAATGCCAGCCTCTTTCAGGTCTTCTTCATAGAAAATCAGATTGCAATTCACAAGCTGTTGAAAAGCCAGTTTTCCCAGTGACAGAATGCTCTCTTTATTCCAGTGTGGACCTGTCTCTTCTTTCCCAAGATACTTTTCATTCTTCTGTTTGGTATGAAACACCACAAGGTGTGTGTACATCTCAGTCAGAGTCTTGGGCATCTCTTCTCTCTTATGTTTCAGCATGTGTTCGAGGACTGTTGCAGAAATCCAACAGAAGACTGGAATGTGGCACATGATGTGGAGGCTCCTTGATGTCTTTATGTGTGAGATGATTCTGCTGGCCAGGTCCTCATCACTGAATCTCTTTCTGAAGTACTCCTCCTTCTGTGGGTCATTGAACCCTCGTACCTCTGTCACCTGGTCAACACACCCTGAAGGGATCTTATTGGCTGCTGCAGGTCGGGTAGTTATCCAGAGGAGAGCAGAGGGAAGCAGATTTCCCTTGATGAGATTTGTCAGCAGAACATCCACTGAGGTTGACTCTGTGACGTCACAACAGATCTTGTTATTCTGGAAGTCTAAGGGCAGTCGGCACTCATCCAGACCATCAAAGATGAACACAACTTTGTACTTGTTGTAGATGGTGATTCCTGATTGTTTGGTTTCCATTGAGAAGTGATTAAGAAGTTCAATGAAAGTGTGTTTGTCCCCTTTCATCAAATTCAGCTCCCGGAAAGGGAATGAAAACACAAATTGGACATCCTGATTTGCTTTTCCTTCAGCCCAGTCCAGAATGAACTTCTGCACAGAGACTGTTTTTCCAATGCCAGCGACTCCCTTTGTCAGCACAGTTCTGATATGCTTGTCTTGTCCAGTTAAGGGTTTGAAGATGTCGTTACATTTGATTGCAGTCTCTGGTCTTGCTTGTTTCCTGGTTGTTGTCTCAATCTGTCTCAGCTCATGTTCATTATTGACCTCTCCTGTTCCTCCCTCTGTGATGTAGAGCTCTGTGTAGATCTTATTGAGAAGTGTTGGGTTTCCTTGTTTAGCGATCCCCTCAAATACACATTGAAACTTCTTCTTTAGATTAGATTTGAGTTCACGTTGGCAAATCACAGCAAGCTCATCTGAATGAAGAAATAGCACAGAGGATATTAATATTACATCTGTTTTAATGCCTACAGTATTGTAGGACTGTTATAAAGTTTAAATTATAATCATTTATTCTCTTAACTGACTGTATAAATGTGTAAATGTTTTCATAATGCATTACAGACTGGTGTGACTGATTATTATATTATTGGCATTATTGATGGTATTATTAATGTTGTCTCTCTCTGTCTCTCTCTGTCTCTGTCTCTCTCTCTAAATTAATCAACACAATACATCCCTGCTGCTACTTGATGAGGTCACTAGGTGTTGTGTTAAGGCTGCTACAATATCATTGAGTTACACAGCTACTTTAGCTGTACTTTAGCTACAGCTTTTAAATGTTATAAAACAGCATTCAACATGAGGCAGACAGATCTTACTTTTCTCCAGTGTCTCAGCAAGCTCCTTCTGGTTCATTTTCCTCAGGACGTGCAGTGTGATCTTCAGAGCCCCCTCTCTGGCACTGCTCTCCTGCTTCTCATCTTCAGCATCCACCACTTCCTCATCCTGCTTCTGACCCTCAAAGCCTTCTGGGAGTTCTGGACTAAGAATCCTCTTGAACATCTTCAGCTCGTTCTTCACAAATGTCATAATATTCTCTTCAAGCAACTGAAATAAATAAAGTAAATAAATTAAGCAAGAGAATAAATGCTTTCTCATTAACACAATAATGAATGATTGACAGATCAACTTTACTTGAGGAAAAGAAAAACAAATGTACATAACAGGACCACATACACTGAATATGGAGGCCAGGTCTGTTTGATGACTCTGGGAAGACTGACCACTGAGAATCTCTGACTCTGATCTCTCCTGTTGGTTTCTGTGGACAAAACATGAGATTACATCTCCTCATCCAGGGAGTGAGTGAGTACGGACAGACAAACAGACACACATAGACAGAAAGCGGGACAGACAGTCAGAGACAGACAGAGACAGACAGACAGAAAGACACAATCAGAGAGACAGACAGACAGACAGAAACCGGGACAGACAGTCAGAGACAGACACAGACAGACACACACAGACAGAGACAGACACATACAGGGAGGGAATATTGTGTTTGTTTAATTAATATTGTTTAGGACTATGAAAATGGACAAAAGTATTAGCCTATGGATTATGAAAACAACAAAAAGAAATGTGAAAATGGGAGAGGAGAAATGACTAGAGACAGTGTTGTTTAACTCACTGACCATGACCCATGAGTTCTTCTTACCTTTGTTCAGTAGAAAAGTCTCCCTCTCTAAAGAATATAGGACGATTCATAGACCAGTCACTCTTCATGGACACACAGCTGGGAACAGGGGAGGCTGGTCTCTCCTGCTTGATTGGACTTCAACACAACAGAGACAAACATTACATCTCTCATCTACTCTGAGCTCAGATGGGAAACATAAGAAGAGCTCTGGATCAGACAGACAGACAGACGGAGATAGATACAGAGACAGACAGACAGACAGACAGACAGACAGACAGACAGACAGACAGACAGACAGACAGACAGACAGACAGACAGACAGACAGACAGACAGACAGACAGACAGACAGACAGACAGACAGACAGACAGACAGACAGACAGACAGACAGACAGACAGACAGACAGACAGACAGAGCTCAGATGGGGAAACATAAGAAGAGTTTAATTCCAAAACGCTACATATCCATTTTCAGAAATGTTGGTAAATTAGCTTTTATTGTTTAAACCTGTTAGGGCTAGGGGCAGTATTTGCATGGCCGGATTAAAAAACGTACCCGATTTAATCTGGTTATTACTACTGCCCAGAAACTAGAATATGCATATAATTATTGGCTTTGGATAGAAAATACCCTAAAGTTTCTAAAACTGTTTGAATGGTGTCTGTGAGTATAACAGAACTCATATGGCAGTCAAAACCCTGAGACAAATCCTGACAGGAAACTGAAATCTGATGTGTGGATATCACTTCAAACATTTGCCATTGAAACACACAGGGGCTTGCGATTCATTTAGCACTTCCTATGGCTTCCACTAGATGTCCCCAGTCTTTACAAAGTGTTTTGAGCCTCCTACCATCAAAATTGACTGAAAGAGAGGATGTTTACCTTGGTCACAGGAAATGGGCCATTACCATTGTGACGTCGGCGCCCATGGGTACTCTCCCTTTTTGAAACGTTTTGAAAGACAATGCAACCGTCCCAATGGAATATTATTGAAGCCCTGGATGAAAAAGCCCCTAAAGATTTATGTTATACAACGTTTGACATGTTTGAACGAACTTAACCTGTTAGGGCTAGGGGGCAGTATTGACACGGCTGGATAAAAAACATACCCGATTTAATCTGGTTACCACTCCTACCCAGTAACTAGAATATGCATATACTTATTACATATGGATAGAAAACACCCTAAAGTTTCTAAAACTGTTTGAATGGTGTCTGTGAGTATAACAGAACTCAAATGGCAGGTCAAAACCTGAGAGATTCCTTTACAGGAAGTGGCCTGTCTGACCATTTCTTGAACTTCTTTTCCATCTCTATCTTTTACTAAGGATCTCTGCTCTAACGTGACACTTCCTACGTCGTCCATAGGCGCTCAGAGCCCGGGAAAAAACAGAATGTCGTCATCCCAGCCCCAGGCTGAAACACATTATCGCCTTTCTCAAGTGGCCGATCAAGGGACACTGGGCTTAGGCGCGTGACCCGACCGCCCCCGCCTTTGTGATTTTTTCCTGTGTTTGCCGAAAAGGAGATTCCCGGTCGGAATATTATCGCTTTTCTACGAGAAAAATGGCGTAAAAATTGATTTTAAACAGCGGTTGACATGCTTCGAAGTACGGTAATGGAATATTTAGAATTTTTTGGTCACGAATTGCGCCATGCACTACCATTTCGGATAGTGTCTGGAACGCACGAACAAAACGCCGCTATTCGGATATAACGATGGATTATTTTGGACCAAACCAACATTTGTTATTGAAGTAGCAGTCCTGGGAGTGCATTCTGACGAAGACAACAAAAGGTAATCAAACTTTTATAATAGTAAATATGATTATGGTGAGTGCTAAACTTGCCGGGTGTCTAAATAGCTAGCCCGTGATGCCTGGGCTATGTACTTAGAATATTGCAAAATGTGCTTTCACCAAAAAGCTATTTTAAAATCGGACATATCGAGTGCATAGAGGAGGTCTGTATCTATAATTCTTAAAATAATTGTTATGCTTTTTGTGAACGTTTATCGTGAGTAATTTACTAAAATGTTAGCGAATTTACCGGAAGTTTGCAGGGGGTATGCTAGTTCTGACTGTCACATGCTAATGTAAAAAGCTGGTTTTTGATATAAATATGAACTTGATTGAACAAAACATGCATGTATTGTATAACATAATGTCCTAGGAGTGTCATCTGATGAAGATCATCAAAGGTTAGTGCTGCATTTAGCTGTGGTTTTGGTTTTTGTGACATTATATGGTAGCTTGAAAAATGGGTGTCTGATTATTTCTGGCTGGGTACTCTCCTGACAATCTAATATTTTGCTTTCGCTGTAAAGCCTTTTTGAAATCGGACAATGTGGTTAGATTAACGAGTCTTGTCTTTAAAATGGTGTAAAATAGTCATATGTTTGAGAAATTTAAGTTATAGCATTTTTGAGGTATTTGTATTTCGCGCCACGCGATTCCACTGGCTGTTGACCTCGCCTAGACAGGTTAACCTCTCTCGGGTATGTGGGACGAATCGTCCCACCTCGTCAACAGCCAGTGGAATCGAGTGGCGCGAAATACGAAAAACCTTAAAAATGCTATTACTTCAATTTCTCAAACATATGACTTTATGTGATTCATATGATGTATGTCATGACAAAAAATTTCTAAATATTCCATTACTGTACTTCGAAGCATGTCAAACGCTGTTTAAAATAATTTTTTATGCTATTTTTCTCGTAAAATAGCGATAATATTCCAACTGGGCGTCGTTGTTTTCGGTCAAAGGCTGAAAGAAAAACATGGCCACTTCTCGGGGCCGCGCATCTCCTGTCTCTGAGCCACCAGCCTGACCCCTCACAAACAGCGCTCCTGTACCTAGCCCAGAGACAGCAGAGATCTCATTCCACTTTCTGGCACCTTCAGAGAGCCTATGGGAGCCTTAGAAATTGTCACGTTACAGCAGAGATCCTGTATTTTCGACAGAGATGCCACAGAAGCACAAGAAATGGTCAGAGAGGGCACTTCCTGTATGAAATCTTCTCATGTTTTGGCCTGCCATATGAGTTATGTTATACTCACAGACACCATTCAAACAGTTTTATAAACTTTAGAGTGTTTTCTATCCAAATCTACCAATTATATGCATATTCTCGTTTCTGGAAAAGAGTAGTAACCAGTTTAAATCGGGTACGTTTTTTATCCGGCCGTGAAAATACTGCCCCCTACCCTAGAGAGGTTAACACAGTGTCCAAAGAAGGGCCAGATGTATACAGAATGGTGTCGTCTGAGTAGAGGTGGATCAAGGAATCACCCGCAGCATGAGCAACATCGTTGGTATATACAGAGAAAAGAGCCGGTCCGAGAATTGAACCCTGTGGTACCCCCACAGAGACTACCAGAGGTCCGGACAACAGGCCCTCCGATTTGACACATTGAATTCTATCTAAGAAGTAGTTGGTGAACCAGGCGAGTCAGTCATTTGAGAAACCAAGACTGTTGAGTCTGCCGATAAGAATACAGTGATTGACAGAGTCGAAAGCCTTGGCCAGGTCGAAGAAGAGGGCTGTACAGTACTGTCTTTTATCGATGGCGGTTATGATATCGTTTAGTACCTTGAGTGTGGCTGAGGTGCACCCGTGTCCAGCTCGGAAACCGGATTGCACAGCGGAGAAGGTACGGTGAGATTCGAAATGGTCAGTGATCTGTTTGTTAACTTGGATGTTGATGACTTTAGAAAGGCAGGGCATGATGGATATAGGTCTGTAACAGTTTGGGTCTAGAGTGTCACCCCCTTTGAAGAGGGGGATGACCGCGGAAGTGTTCCAATCTTTAGGAATCTCGGACGATACGAAAGAGAGGTTGAACAGACTAGTAATAGGGGTTGCCACAATGGCGGCGGATAATTTTAGAAAGAGAGGGTCCAGGTTGTCTAGTCCAGCTGATTTGTAGGGGTCCAGGTTGTCTAGTCCAGCTGATTTGTAGGGGTCCAGGTTGTCTAGTCCAGCTGATTTGTAGGGGTCCAGGTTGTCTAGTCCAGCTGATTTGTAGGGGTCCAGATTGTCTAGTCCAGCTGATTTGTAGGGGTCCAGGTTGTCTAGTCCAACTGATTTGTAGGGGTCCAGGTTGTCTAGTCCAACTGATTTGTAGGGGTCCAGGTTGTCTAGTCCAGCTGATTTGTAGCGGTCCAGGTTGTCTAGTCCAGCTGATTTGTAGGGGTCCAGGTTGTCTAGTCCAGCTGATTTGTAGGGGTCCAGGTTGTCTAGCCCAGCTGATTTGTAGGGGTCCAGGTTGTCTAGTCCAGCTGATTTGTAGGGGTCCAGGTTGTCTAGCCCAGCTGATTTGTAGGGGTCCAGGTTGTCAAGCCCAGCTGATTTGTAGGGGTCCAGGTTTTGCAACTCTTTCAGAACATCAGCTATCTGAATTTGGGTGAAGGAGAAGATGGGGAGGCTTGGGCAAGTAGCTGCGGGGGGTGGGGAGCTGTTGGCCGGGGTTGGGGTAGCCAGGAGGAAAGCATGGCCAGCCGTAGAGAAATGCTAATTGAAATTCTCAATTATTGTGGAGTTATCGGTTGTGAGTGTTTCCTAGCCTCAGTGCAGTGGGCAGCTGGAAGGAGGTGCTCTTATTCTCCATGGACCTTACAGTGTCCCAAAACTTTTTGGAGTTAGAGCGACAGGATAAAAATGTCTGTTTGAAAAAGCTAGCCTTTGCTTTCCTAACTGACTGTGAATTGGTTCCTGACTTCCCTGAAAAGTTGCATATCGCGGGCAGTATTCAATGCTAGTGCAGTACGCCACAGGATGTTTTTGTGCTGGTCGAGGGCAGTCAGGTATGGAGTGAACCAAGGGCTATATCTGTTCTTAGTTCTACATTTTTTGAAAGGGGCATGCTTATTTAAAGCATCAGACAAGTTACGTACATATAGTTGATTTTATTAAAACACATGGAGCGATTGGTAGAAAGAACAGATGACTCTTGGTTGACCAAGATGTATTTTAGGTGAGGGCAGCACTAGAACATGATGTTGGGGCTCCCGAGTGGCACAGCGGTCTAAGACACTGCATCTCAGTGCTAGAGGCGTCACTACAGGCTGTATCACAACCGGCCGTGATTGGGAGTCCCATAGGGTGGTGCACAATTGGCCCAGCGTCGTCCGGGGTAGGCCATCATTGGAAATAAGAATTTGTTCTTAACTGACTTGCCTAATTAAATAAAGGTTACATTTAAATAAATAAGTGTTTTTTGACAAACCGTTTTTTACAAACCCGTCAAGGCTCCAAATTTGAGAAGGGTTTAAAACAAAGGTTTCAAACCAATGCATGAATGTAATTGAATCTAGGTATGTTTCGCCTTTAATGTAATGACATGAAAAAAATTGGCTGAATATTATACAATGACTTATCAACAGCTCTAATAATTTGCCTCCACAGGAAATCTACACTGGTAATTCTATAATATACTATATAGCCTAGAAACCTGGTTAAACCATCATTATGACATCATGGATGAATTCTAGAATATACTATATAGCCTAGAAACCTGGTTAAACAATCATTATGACATCATGGATGAATTCTAGAATATACTATATATCCTAGAAACCTGGTTAAACTATCATTATGACATCATGGATGAATTCTAGAATATACTATATAGCCTAGAAACCTGGTTAAACAATCATTATGACATCATGGATGAATTCTAGAATATACTATATATCCTAGAAACCTGGTTAAACTATCATTATGACATCATGGATGAATTCTAGAATATACTATATAGCCTAGAAACCTGGTTAAACAATCATTATGACATCATGGATGAATTCTAGAATATACTATATAGCCTAGTAACCTGGTTAAACTATCATTATGACATCATGGATGAATTCTAGAATATACTATATATCCTAGAAACCTGGTTAAACTATCATTATGACATCATGGATGAATTCTAGAATATACTATATAGCCTAGAAACCTGGTTAAACAATCATTATGACATCATGGATTAATTCTAGAATATACTATATAGCCTAGTAACCTGGTTAAACTATCATTATGACATCATGGATGAATTCTAGAATATACTATATAGCCTAGAAACCTGGTTAAACAATCATTATGACATCATGGATGAATTCTAGAATATACTATTTATCCTAGAAACCTGGTTAAACTATCATTATGACATCATGGATGAATTCTAGAATATACTATTTATCCTAGAAACCTGGTTAAACTATCATTATGACATCATGGATGAATTCTAGAATATACTATATATCCTAGAAACCTGGTTAAACTATCATTATGACATCATGGATGAATTCTAGAATATACTATATAGCCTAGTAACCTGGTTAAACTATCATTATGACATCATGGATGAATTCTAGAATATACTATATATCCTAGAAACCTGGTTAAACTATCATTATGACATCATGGATGAATTCTAGAATATACTATATATCCTAGAAACCTGGTTAAACTATCATTATGACATCCTGGATGAATAAATTTGAGTGGTTACACTCCTCCTTCCCCCATCCCTCAGCTGTTTACCAAACCAAGCCTCTGGGCAGCCATTTTGTTACTGTTGAAAAAACCCACACAACCCATCAATCTGCCGTTCATACAACAACAAAGCTGTCATTCCACCACTGTTTTGATTATAAGATGATTATGGGGTTGGAGAAATGTAACTACTCTCAAATTCATAGACAGACCTATGGATGCAAGGACTGACCATCCATGATATCAACATTATAGTTTTAACTATGTTGAGGCTATACAGTGTTGGTTTACATTTCTAAACATTGGAGTAAAAAAAAGATTATTTGGGGTTCTGATGTGGTACAACAGTTGAACTAAGCTCATGAGGCATGTGGTATATTCTTCAAGAATCAATGGCTATAAATTAATAATTTAAAAGTCACAATATGGATGTAGCTATTGCATATTTCCGCTTTAACACCACACATCAGTTCAACAACTGCAGAGTTTGTGCCTCTGTATTTAAGACAGTACTTACTAGTGTTAATCAGGGAACGGTTTCTCAAAACCATCTTATGGCTAAGTTCACCGTTAGAACCATTGGACGCCTTAAGATGCGTTTGGGAAACCGGGCCCAGATGTCCAGTTTCCTCCTCTATCGATGTAACAGTCATCTCCCCCTCTTCCTCTTTCACTCCATAAACTGCATCCTCCTCTTCTTTTACTGTAACATCCTCCTCCTCTTTCACTCTGAACGAGTCTTTTTCTTCTTTCACAGTAACGGCCTCACCCTCTACTTCTTGTTTTACTGTGATATTCTCTTCTTTAGCAGGAGGAGAGTAGCTCAGTGACCGCATGGTCGGAGATGTTAGCTAGCTAGGCTAATGCTAACTTAACCAGCCCGCTAGCTGAATAATAACAACAACACCGTAAATATGAAATTAAATCGGATAACTAACTAGACGACAGTAGTGGGTTTAAAACACAGAGGCTAATATACACTAACGCGTCTAAAGAGCTTTATCGGTTCGGCTATTTTGTCTAGCAAACTACCGTGGTGTCCGACTAACTGTTGCTGATGTTGAAAGAAGAGTTCCGTCCACTAGATTATACGTCACACCAACAGCATTACCTTAAATTCCCAGACCGCCATCTGCTGACTGGAGTGGGTAACGCAGTTGAGTAAAATGTTTATTTTGTCAGACAAAAGTTAAAGGGTAGGAATAAGGGACATCGCTGGTCCTAAAATATTCATTACCCCTCCCCCACCCTAAATAAATCAATATCAGTCAATATATTTTTCTGTGATTTTTTTTTTTTCGTCAACCGTTCCATCGCATCTTAAACTCCTAGGACCGGGGGAGGCTGCTGCTGCACCAGTGACTGTTAGACTTTCTTCAGAAATACTAGGAGAGAGGGGTACCCCTACACAGAACTGAACTGGATCAAAGATGGAGGACAGAAACACTAGGAGAGAGGGGTACCCCTACACAGAACTGATCTGGATCAAAGATGGCGGACAGAAATACTAGGAGAGAGGGGTACCCCTACACAGAACTGAACTGGATCAAAGATGGCGGACAGAAATACTAGGAGAGAGGGGTACCCCTACACAGAACTGAACTGGATCAAAGATGGAGGACAGAAACACTAGGAGAGAGGGGTACCCCTACACAGAACTGATCTGGATCAAAGATTGCGGGCAGAAATACTAGGAGAGAGGGGTACCCCTACACAGAACTGAACTGGATCTAAGATGGAGGACAGAAATACTAGGAGAGAGGGGTACCCCTACACAGAACTGAACTGGATCAAAGATGGAGGACAGAAACACTAGGAGAGAGGGGTTTTTATTTTATTATTTTTTATTTTTAAGTTTGCACAGATCTTTATTTAACTTGCTATAAATAACAGTAACATGCAAAACATAAACATAACATAACATAACAGCCAGAGGGAATCCAAAGAGATTAGAGAAAAATAAAAAAAAACTATTATATCAAATCAAATACAGACATATATCGAATACATTTTTTTGACATATTGTTTTGTATACGTTTTAAAGATTCTACGTACTGTTCCAAATCAGATAAAAAAATTAAGAAAAGGGGCTTTTTCTTCATACATTTTGATTTGTGGATGAAAGATTTTCCTAATAAAAGAAAGAGATTTATGACATACTCACGTTCAATTGTGGAATCAGTGTAGTAAAATAATATGTCAAACTTAGTAATATCAATGGTTGTATGCAATTTGCGGCTAAGATATAGTTTTACATCAGTCCAAAACACTTCACTATATAAACAATTACAGAATAAGTGTTCAATAGATTCAGTTTCTAGTTCACAAAAACTGCATTCACTGGTAACGTCAAATATATATTTAGAAATCAAGCTATTACACGGATAGCATCTATGGATTATCTTAAAGGAGATCTCCTTTACTTTATTGGTCACCATAAATCTGTGTGGAGTGAGCCAAGCACGGCGCCAGTTTACATCAAACGATGAAGCCCAACAAAATATAGCAGAGGGAATAGACTTCCTGTAGAAAATATCCCTTATTAAACGATTGTTGAATTTCGTATCTAGTAGACCAATGCCATTCAACTGAATATCGCTTACAATCGGAGATATTCCAAAATATGCATTATTCTGAAGTAAAGTTTTTATCCCACTAGGTATAGCTTTAATAACAGTGTCATATTCCTTGCTTGAAACCTCAAAGTTGTATATTTCCATAAATTCTCTCCGTGTAAATAGATTCCCACTGTTATTAACCAATTGGCTGACAAGAACAATGTTTTTCGAGAACCATTTATGGTTAAATAACATCTTATTTCTATGTAATATTGACCCATTGTTCCAAATAAAACATTTATGAGGTGAAAAGTTGTGTTTATACAACAAAGCCCAGCACATTAAAGCCTGCTTGTGAAAAACCGCCAGTTTCACAGGAATTTTACCCACAATATATGGACATTGTAGTAAAAAATTAAGCCCGCCGAACTTCTGAAAAACAAAATGAGGTATAATATTCCAGAAGCTATGAGGATTTTTTATGTACCTTTTAATCCAGTTGACCCTTGATATCTGATTGAAGAGATTGAAATCTAAGACATTTAGACCGCCATCACAAACCCTGTTGGTGATAACATCTCTTTTTATCTTATGTGGCTTGTTTTTCCATATGAAGTTGTACAAAAGCCTATCTAAGGTACAGCAAGTGGATTTGGGAATGTCAATAGATGAAAAAAGATAGGATGCACGAGATAGCCCCTCAGCTTTGGATAAAAGCACCCTTCCTTGAAGACTTAAATCCCTCCCTAACCATGAGGATAATTTTTTTTTGACAGATTCAGTTACAGGGTTCAAATTAAGATCATTCATAGCCTTAAGATTTTTGGTGATCTTTACACCGAGGTAGGTTACAGTATCTTTTTCAGAGATGTTACAATCTGCTGGGTTGACAGCTCCTTTCACAACAAACAACTCACATTTGGAAAGATTTAAAGTCAAGCCTGAGATTTTGGAGAACTGCTTCACGATATCCAATGCTAATCTAGCTTGAGATACATTTTTCAAAAAAAGTGAGGTGTCATCCGCCAGTTGGGATATCTTGATCTCTCTGGACTGGAATGTAATGCCTTCAAATGGACTTTTATGAACTAATGAGCATAACATTTGAGAAACTAACAAAAATAAAAAAGGTGAAATTGGACAACCTTGTCGTATTCCTTTGTAAATGTTAAATCTTGAGGATGTTCCATGACAGAGTTTGATACAGCTATTGCCACCATTATACAGAGTTCTAATAGCATCAACAAAGAAACGACCAAATTTCAAATGCTTAAGACAATCAAAGATAAAATTGTGACTTACTGTATCAAATGCTTTCTGAAAATCCAGAAATAGGATAACAGGGAAGTCATCTAATAGATCACGATACTCAACCAAGTCTAATATCAGCCTCAGATTATTAGATATATGGCGCCCTTTCATAAACCCTGATTGACATTCATCAATCAGATCATTTAAGCAAGACTTTAACCTTTTTGCAAAGATTAAGGCTATAATTTTGTAGTCGTTATTTAGGAGTGTGATTGGACGCCAATTATCAATACTTAGGAGATCCTTGTGTGGTTTAGGTATAAGAGTAATAACCCCTTGCTTCAGAGAGGCAGGTAGTTCTCCCTTCTTTATAGCCTCCTTAAAGGTTTCAAGTAAAAAAAGGTGCTATTTCTACAAAGAAGGTTTTGTAAAATTCAGAGGTTAATCCATCACAACCTGGAGATTTGTTCTTTTTTAACTGAGCAACCCCGTACTGGATGTCCATAATGGATAAATCTTGGCAACAAGAGTGATTGAGTTCTTCACTAATCGAATTAACATTCTCTATAGAATCAAGGAGATCCTTAGAGTCACTCAAATTGTTATCTAAGGAGTAAAGATTCTCATAAAATGTAGTTGTAAATTCTGATAACAACTCTCTATCCTCAGTGGTAACCCCATTAATCTTAAGTTTCCGAAGTGTGTTGAGTTCCCCTCCCCTCTTCTCCAAATTAAAAAAGTATCTACTGTTCTTTTCTCCTTTTTCAAGCCATTGTTTTCTAGATCTTATGAAAGCTCCTCTAGCCTTTTCCTCATACAATGTATCTAGTTGATTCTGTAAATCATTCAATTTAGCTTTCTCATTAAGATCAAGATGCTCAATCTCTGTGATATCGGCAATTGTCTTAGAGAGTTCAGCTACCTCACATCTCCTTCTTAAAGCAAGCCGTTTTCCATAAGTAATACAGGCTGAGCGGATTTTAAATTTCAGCAGTTCCCAATATTTCCCATATTCTGCATTAGATGTAGCTAAACTCCAGTAAACAGCAATTAGATTCTTAATCACATTTTTTAAATCATCATGCAATAACAATGAGTTATTTAGTTTCCAGTAACCACCAGAGTATTTCTTACCATCATTACTGCATATTCTTACAGTCAACCATATGACTTTATGATCCGTCAGGACTGCAGGCAGTATTTTTACCTCTACAGTGTTGGGCACAAGACTAGAGGTTATCACCCACAAATCAATTCTTGATTGTAAGAAACGATCTCTATTACTCCATGTGTATTGTATCTCTCCAGGGTTTTTTACTCTCCATATGTCAATTAAGTCCAGGCTTTGGCAGAAATTCACCAACTTGTTCACACCAATGTTAGGCCTATGAGGCAATCTATCAGTCTCATTAGAATAAACCATATTAAAATCTCCACCAACTATTATCTGACTGGATGGATATTTTCTCAGAAGATTTTTAAGAATTTCTTCAATTTCCTCTAGAAGTAAGTTATTTGGAGGACTAGAACAGTATCCATATACATTACACAACACAAATAATCTGTCCATGTGGTTGATGACCGCTACTAGCCAATGTCCATTGGAGTCCATTTGAGTAAACAAAAATTTCTCTTTGGAATTGTGTGCTAAAATTGCAACCCCAGCTGAATGATTTGTCCCATGGGCCAAAAAAATGTCACTGCCCCACTGATTTTTCCAATAATTATAGTCCTCTTTGCATGAATGTGTTTCTTGAACGAATGCAAGATCTGCGTTGCAGTCCTTACAAAACAAAACAAAAGCTTTTCTCTTCAACATGTTACGTATCCCCCTGGCATTGATTGACATAAACTTCAAGTCCATATCTATAGAATAGAAAGAAAAATCCTATGCAATCTCAACTTTACCCTCTCTATAAAAAGTTGCTTCATATATGTATTAACAGAATTCTTAACTTGTAAAATAGTAACACCATGTTTCAAAAGTAGAACGTTCAGTTTGCAGTGGGGAAGGAACTACCTTGTAAACCTACCGACAGAACAAATCAAATCACCCCGGTCGTATTTCTTTACCGTTGGCGAAAAAAGCTCTGATTCCCCTGTAGTATCCACCGTTTCCTTGATTTCGGGCCTGTTGTACGAGAGGCCACAATTTTGCCTTTGCTGCCTTGTCTGCTACAGTCAAATCCTCCCCGAATCTAAGTTTTTTTCTTTCAGAAAGGCGCTTTCCTTTGCTTTCTTCCAAACTGCATCTCTCGCTGTGCGAAAAGCAAACTGGATGATGATCGATCGGCTGACGATGGCATCTTGTTTCTTCCCAATCCGATGAGCGACATCCACAGCCATAATCATATATCCATCGGGAAAGTCCGGTGCCACACGGTTACAGATGTCTCTTACTAAGCGCTTCACATTCTCATCCTGGTTCTCGGGGACACCGTAAAGCCGTAGCCCCCACCTTCTCCGGTATCGCTCTGCTTCCGATAAGCGCTCTTGCATGTCTGCGATGGTCTTCTCCTGAGCAATGCATTTCTCAGACGTAGCAGTGTTTGCAAGTTTAAGCTCTTCGATACTCTTGTATGCATGATTCAGAGAGGTCTCGAGGTCAACTATTTTTGATGTGTTTTCGCGTATCATTTTCTCCAGACCGTCGGCTCTTTCGTTTACAGCATCGATTATGTTGATCTGTAGTTCGCGCAAAGATAATTCTTTATGTGTCTTTTTGGGTGCAGGACTATTGACTGCATTGTCAGAATCAACCGAATGTCCAGAATCCTCCATTTCTTCTCCTGAGGAGTCAGGTGGCGGTTTTTCTCCACCGTATGAGTGCTCAGCTAGCAACTGCCTTCTCCTCCCTTTGCTCTTTCGCACATTTTTTCCTTCCATTTCTCAAAGTTATGAATCAAATTATCGGTCAACTAAGCGTTGTTCTCTATTGTGTTTACTATAAGCCAAGTTCCGTTACATTTAAGTAAGGTTACTCGGAGCAAGCTGAAATCTCGTCTACACTCGCCGCCATCTTCCAGCGCCTCCAACATGGCTACATACCTAGCCACCTAGCATATCGAAATATATATGATAGTTAGCTAAAGTTAGCTAGTTCAAAGTCACGGGAGTTATGTTGAGACAAGGCTGTTTGTCATAACCAGTTAGCCTGTCATTAGCCAGCAAGCTACATAACGTTGCTAACTCCGACTGCATTGCAAGAGGCTAGTCCTGCAGGCTAACTAGCTTAGCTTAGCTAACTTTTTATTTTAACAGTAACATATAAAACATAACAGCCAGAGGTTATTCCCAAAGAAATGAGAAAACAAAAAACAGAACCTATTCCACATTATATCAAATCAAATACAGACATATAGCTAACTAACTTACCTGGCTAAATACCTAGCCACCTAGCATATCGTCTGGACGCAAAACGCTGTAAAATTAGTTGAATATTTTTACAACCGTTTAGAGAAACTGTCAGGGAATATATATATATTTCTATTTGTTTTTTTTCCCTTATTCTCCTCCTTGTAATATACCCAAGCTGTTTTTAAAGTTGTATTTTGTCCGTTTTAATGACCATGACAGTAAATTCCTTGACTTGACTCGTAACCATGGATTTACCGCGGCCTTCAAAAACACAACATAGAAACATTATTAACTAACTTGCTTTTTTAAAATGTAATAAAATACAATGTTTCGCATGTAAATGCTGAAGTGAAAATGTCAGTTTAATTAATAAAAAAATTAATTAAAACCTGTAAACGTTTATTTTATTTTTTTACAGACAACCGACGTACCTATTCTGTCCGCCATCTTGTCCGGTGGAGACCGCAGTGGATGTCGGGATTAAAAATGGAAGGAGAGGATTGTGGGAGGACTGTGATTTTGAGTCTAGATGGGATACAGCTTTTGTCAACAAACAAACAAAAAAAAAACTTTTCGCAGTAAGTTTAGGAGAACGTACGTAGCAGGTTAGGAGAAAAAGGTTATGATAATTAGGTTAAGGTTAGGAAAATGGTTAAGTTTAGCTAAAATACACCAAAAATATATAATATACTTAGATGTCAATTTGACAAAAGCTGTATCCCATCTAGACATATTACCGCTTTCCATGTTGTCTGTAGCTTGTGAGGTGTGGAAACATAAAAGTATATATAATATTTTTGGGGGGGCATTTTAGCTAACCCTAACCATTTTCCTAACCTTAACTTAATTATCACAACCTGATACGTTTTTTTCTCCTAACCTGCTGCGTATGGTAAGATACGGACAACGAACACAATTGCATTTTATCAATGGCAATTTGAATGCACAGAGATACCGTGACGAGATCCTGGGGCCCCGTTGTCGTGCCGTTCTTCCTCCTCCATCACCTCATGTTTCAGCACGATAATGTCAACAAGGATCTGTACACAATTCCTGGAAGCTGAAAATGTCCCAGTTCTTCCATGGCCTGCATACTCACCAGACATGTCACTCATTGAGCATGTTTGGGATGCTCTGGATAGACGTGTACGACAGCGTGTTCCAGTTCTCGCCAATATCCAGCAACTTCACACAGCCATTGAAGAGGAAGTCGGACAACATTCCACAGGCCACAATCAGCAGCCTGATCAACTCTATGTGAAGAAGACGTGTCGCGCTGCATGAGGCAAATGGTGGTCACACCAGATACTGACTGGTTCTGATCCACACCCCTAACTTTTAACGGTATCTGTGACCAACAGATGCATATCTGTATTCCCAGTCATGTCTAATCCATAGATTAGGGCCTAATTTATTTATTTAAATGACTGATTTCCTTCTATGAACTGTAACTCAGTAAAATCTTTGAAATTGTAGCATGTTGCATTTAATATTTTTGTTCAGTATTTATACGGGGTCAGTTCCAATACCATATTTACAATGTGTAGGACACTGTGTAATTTATACGGGGTCAGTTCCAATACCATATTTACAATCGGTATTTATATTGTACTTGGTGGGCTACTGTTATTGAGATGAATAAAGTAGTATTTATATTGTACTGGTATTGAGATGAATAAAGTAGTATTTATATTGTTCTGTTATTGAGATGAATAAAGTAGTATTTATATTGTACTGGCATTGAGATGAATAAAGTAGTATTTATATTGTACTTGGTGGGCTACTGGCATTGAGATAAATAAAGTAGTATTTATATTGTACTGTTATTGAGATGAATAAAGTAGTATTTATATTGTTCTGTTATTGAGATGAATAAAGTAGTATTTATATTGTTCTGTTATTGAGATGAATAAAGTAGTATTTATATTGTACTGGCATTGAGATGAATAAAGTAGTATTTATATTGTACTGGCATTGAGATGAATAAAGTAGTATTTATATTGTACTGGCATTGAGATGAATAAAGTAGTATTTATATTGTTCTGTTATTGAGATGAATAAAGTAGTATTTATATTGTTCTGTTATTGAGATGAATAAAGTAGTATTTATATTGTTCTGGCATTGAGATGAATAAAGTAGTATTTATATTGTTCTGTTATTGAGATGAATAAAGTAGTATTTATATTGTACTGGCATTGAGATGAATAAAGTAGTATTTATATTGTACTGGTATTGAGATGAATAAAGTAGTATTTATATTGTTCTGTTATTGAGATGAATAAAGTAGTATTTATATTGTACTGGCATTGAGATGAATAAAGTAGTATTTATATTGTACTGGCATTGAGATGAATAAAGTAGTATTTATATTGTACTGGTATTGAGATGAATAAAGTAGTATTTATATTGTACTGGCATTGAGATTAATAAAGTAGTATTTATATTGTACTGGCATTGAGATGAATAAAGTAGTATTTATATTGTTCTGGTATTGAGATGAATAAAGTAGTATATATACTGCTCAAAAAAATAAAGGGAACACTTAAACAACACATCCTAGATCTGAATGAAAGAAATAATCTTATTAAATACTTTTTTCTTTACATAGTTGAATGTGCTGACAACAAAATCACACAAAAATAATCAATGGAAATCCAATTTATCAACCCATGGAGGTCTGGATTTGGAGTCACACTCAAAATTAAAGTGGAAAACCACACTACAGGCGGATCCAACTTTGATGTAATGTCCTTAAAACAAGTCAAAATGAGGCTCAGCAGTGTGTGTGGCCTCCACGTGCCTGAATGACCTCCCTACAACGCCTGAGCATGCTCCTGATGAGGTGGCAGATGGTCTCCTGAGGGATCTCCTCCCAGACCTGGACTAAAGCATCCGCCAACTCCTGGACAGTCTGTGGTGCAACGTGGCGTTGGTGGATGGAGCGAGACATGATGTCCCAGATTTGCTCAATTGGATTCAGGTCTGGGGAACGGGCGGGCCAGTCCATAGCATCAATGCCTTCCTCTTGCAGGAACTGCTGACACACTCCAGCCACATGAGGTCTAGCATTGTCTTGCATTAGGAGGAACCCAGGGCCAACCGCACCAGCATATGGTCTCACAAGGGGTCTGAGGATCTCATCTCGGAACCTAATGGCAGTCAGGCTACCTCTCAATTTAGAACACACATTTAGAACCCTCATTTAGAATGCTCATTTAGAACCCTCGTTTAGAACGTTCCTTTAGAACCCTCATTTAGAACGCTCATTTACAACAACAATCAGCATTTGAGCTGGACACACATTTTTCAGAAACTATTTACATAAAAACACACACAGTCCTTACAAAGTTTATCTCCAGAATGTGAGCAGTTTATTTTTTGAAGGAAATGGTTCATATATTCACAGAAGTATATATATTTAATCACTGAACAGTAGCAGACCTAACTTCATCTGTTCCTGACTCTGGATAGTGGATTGAAAAGACCACCTGTTGTTACATCAACACCAGACATCATGATTCATGGAAATGGACATTGTATTTTAGCAAATATGAAAACCTTAAATCTCTTCAAATTCAAATCAGTCAGAAAATAAGGATCGTACATAAAACAGAGCAGAATAAATCATCACATCTGGGGACCATCACCACCAGCATGACTAGTATCTATGTGGACCCTACTACAGTTTAACCAGCTCAGCTATAGACTACACCAGCATGACTAGTATCTATGTGGACCCTACTACAGTTTAACCAGCTCAGCTATAGACTACACCAGCATGACTAGTATCTATGTGGACCCTACTACAGTTTAACCAGCTCAGCTATAGACTACACCAGCATGACTAGTATCTATGTGGACCCTACTACAGTTTAACCAGCTCAGCTATAGACTACACCAGCATGACTAGTATCTATGTGGACCCTACTACAGTTTAACCAGCTCAGCTATAGACTACACCAGCATGACTAGTATCTATGTGGACCCTACTACAGTTTAACCAGCTCAGCTATAGACTACACCAGCATGACTAGTATCTATGTGGACCCTACTACAGTTTAACCAGCTCAGCTATAGACTACACCAGCATGACTAGTATCTATGTGGACCCTACTACAGTTTAACCAGCTCAGCTATAGACTACACCAGCATGACTAGTATCTATGTGGACCCTACTACAGTTTAACCAGCTCAGCTATAGTCTACACCAGCATGACTAGTATCTATGTGGACCCTACTACAGTTTAACCAGCTCAGCTATAGACTACACCAGCATGACTAGTATCCATGTGGACCCTACTACAGTTTAACCAGCTCAGCTATAGACTACACCAGCATGACTAGTATCTATGTGGACCCTACTACAGTTTAACCAGCTCAGCTATAGACTACACCAGCATGACTAGTATCTATGTGGACCCTACTACAGTTTAACCAGCTCAGCTATAGACTACACCAGCATGACTAGTATCTATGTGGACCCTACTACAGTTTAACCAGCTCAGCTATAGACTACACCAGCATGACTAGTATCTATGTGGACCCTACTACAGTTTAACCAGCTCAGCTATAGACTACACCAGCATGACTAGTATCTATGTGGACCCTACTACAGTTTAACCAGCTCAGCTATAGACTACACCAGCATGACTAGTATCTATGTGGACCCTACTACAGTTTAACCAGCTCAGCTATAGACTACACCAGCATGACTAGTATCTATGTGGACCCTACTACAGTTTAACCAGCTCAGCTATAGTCTACACCAGCATGACTAGTATCTATGTGGACCCTACTACAGTTTAACCAGCTCAGCTATAGACTACACCAGCATGACTAGTATCCATGTGGACCCTACTACAGTTTAACCAGCTCAGCTATAGACTACACCAGCATGACTAGTATCTATGTGGACCCTACTACAGTTTAACCAGCTCAGCTATAGACTACACCAGCATGACTAGTATCTATGTGGACCCTACTACAGTTTAACCAGCTCAGCTATAGACTACACCAGCATGACTAGTATCTATGTGGACCCTACTACAGTTTAACCAGCTCAGCTATAGACTACACCAGCGTGACTAGTATCTATGTGGACCCTACTACAGTTTAACCAGCTCAGCTATAGACTACACCAGCGTGACTAGTATCTATGTGGACCCTACTACAGTTTAACCAGCTCAGCTATAGACTACACCAGCGTGACTAGTATCTATGTGGACCCTACTACAGTTTAACCAGCTCAGCTATAGACTACACCAGCATGACTAGTATCTATGTGGACCCTACTACAGTTTAACCAGCTCAGCTATAGACTACACCAGCATGACTAGTATCTATGTGGACCCTACTACAGTTTAACCAGCTCAGCTATAGACTACACCAGCATGACTAGTATCTATGTGGACCCTACTACAGTTTAACCAGCTCAGCTATAGACTACACCAGCATGACTAGTATCTATGTGGACCCTACTACAGTTTAACCAGCTCAGCTATAGACTACACCAGCATGACTAGTATCTATGTGGACCCTACTACAGTTTAACCAGCTCAGCTATAGACTACACCAGCATGACTAGTATCTATGTGGACCCTACTACAGTTTAACCAGCTCAGCTATAGACTACACCAGCATGACTAGTATCTATGTGGACCCTACTACAGTTTAACCAGCTCAGCTATAGACTACACCAGCATGACTAGTATCTATGTGGACCCTACTACAGTTTAACCAGCTCAGCTATAGACTACACCAGCATGACTAGTATCTATGTGGACCCTACTACAGTTTAACCAGCTCAGCTATAGACTACACCAGCATGACTAGTATCTATGTGGACCCTACTACAGTTTAACCAGCTCAGCTATAGACTACACCAGCATGACTAGTATCTATGTGGACCCTACTACAGTTTAACCAGCTCAGCTATAGACTACACCAGCATGACTAGTATCTATGTGGACCCTACTACAGTTTAACCAGCTCAGCTATAGACTACACCAGCATGACTAGTATCTATGTGGACCCTACTACAGTTTAACCAGCTCAGCTATAGACTACACCAGCATGACTAGTATCTATGTGGACCCTACTACAGTTTAACCAGCTCAGCTATAGACTACACCAGCATGACTAGTATCTATGTGGACCCTACTACAGTTTAACCAGCTCAGCTATAGACTACACCAGCATGACTAGTATCTATGTGGACCCTACTACAGTTTAACCAGCTCAGCTATAGACTACACCAGCATGACTAGTATCTATGTGGACCCTACTACAGTTTAACCAGCTCAGCTATAGACTACACCAGCATGACTAGTATCTATGTGGACCCTACTACAGTTTAACCAGCTCAGCTATAGACTACACCAGCATGACTAGTATCTATGTGGACCCTACTACAGTTTAACCAGCTCAGCTATAGACTACACCAGCATGACTAGTATCTATGTGGACCCTACTACAGTTTAACCAGCTCAGCTATAGACTACACCAGCATGACTAGTATCTATGTGGACACTACTACAGTTTAACCAGCTCAGCTATAGACTACACCAGCATGACTAGTATCTATGTGGACCCTACTACAGTTTAACCAGCTCAGCTATAGACTACACCAGCATGACTAGTATCTATGTGGACCCTACTACAGTTTAACCAGCTCAGCTATAGACTACACCAGCATGACTAGTATCTATGTGGACCCTACTACAGTTTAACCAGCTCAGCTATAGACTACACCAGCATGACTAGTATCTATGTGGACCCTACTACAGTTTAACCAGCTCAGCTATAGACTACACCAGCATGACTAGTATCTATGTGGACCCTACTACAGTTTAACCAGCTCAGCTATAGACTACACCAGCATGACTAGTATCTATGTGGACCCTACTACAGTTTAACCAGCTCAGCTATAGACTACACCAGCATGACTAGTATCTATGTGGACCCTACTACAGTTTAACCAGCTCAGCTATAGACTACACCAGCATGACTAGTATCTATGTGGACCCTACTACAGTTTAACCAGCTCAGCTATAGACTACACCAGCATGACTAGTATCTATGTGGACCCTACTACAGTTTAACCAGCTCAGCTATAGACTACACCAGCATGACTAGTATCTATGTGGACCCTACTACAGTTTAACCAGCTCAGCTATAGACTACACCAGCATGACTAGTATCTATGTGGACCCTACTACAGTTTAACCAGCTCAGCTATAGACTACACCAGCATGACTAGTATCTATGTGGACCCTACTACAGTTTAACCAGCTCAGCTATAGACTACACCAGCATGACTAGTATCTATGTGGACCCTACTACAGTTTAACCAGCTCAGCTATAGACTACACCAGCGTGACTAGTATCTATGTGGACCCTACTACAGTTTAACCAGCTCAGCTATAGACTACACCAGCGTGACTAGTATCTATGTGGACCCTACTACAGTTTAACCAGCTCAGCTATAGACTACACCAGCATGACTAGTATCTATGTGGACCCTACTACAGTTTAACCAGCTCAGCTATAGACTACACCAGCATGACTAGTATCTATGTGGACCCT
>NW_027675329.1:2547500-2625000 GCF_965601325.2 Salmo salar | reverse complement strand
TGGTTAATAATAAGTTACCTGAGGTAAACCTACAAGGTTAGTTAATAATAAGTTACCTGAGGTAAACCTACAAGGATAGTTAATAATAAGTTACCTGAGGTAAACCTACAAGGTTAGTTAATAATAAGTTACCTGAGGTAAACCTACAAGGATAGTTAATAATAAGTTACCTGAGGTAAACCTACAAGGATAGTTAATAATAAGTTACCTGAGGTAAACCTACAAGGATAGTTAATAATAAGTTACCTGAGGTAAACCTACAAGGATAGTTAATAATAAGTTACCTGAGGTAAACCTACAAGGTTAACGCGGGCTGGAAGATAATTACTTCAAAACCACAGCAAACAGCTGGGACATATAGTAATATTATATATATATAATATTATATCACTGGGCTCCTCTGTGCTAACAAACCCTGTGTACCACCCCTCCCCTGTTTAACCTTGAATTTCGTTCAGAAAAACACTTCCACATTTAGCAAAACGAACCAACTCTTTACGGATCTGTTCGGTGGTAATAAACGGAGGCAGATTAGACACCACTACTCTTGTCGAAATCGGCACCAACACAACCCCTCACATAAATCATACTGGTAACTAGCCGGGTAACAAGACTCACCTTTTACATTACCACAACCACCGCCTTGTTCATTCTGGATACAGAGTGTATATGTTCCTCTCCCACCTGTTCACCGACCAGGATCAATAATTCCTCCACACCATTCTCCACAACGCACCTGAAGAGACAGCGTTTCTTCTCCACTCGGTTGAGGACATCAAACTACCCTACTCCCTCCTCAACTCTAACCGATAAACAGTGGAAACCGATAAACAAACCCTCCCACCATGACAAAATACATTTGGAAAATAGGCAAAAGAATAGCTGCACTCTTCACGAACGACAAAACCTCACGTTACCAACTTCTTCTTCTTCTATGGTATAATGGAGGTCCTCAAACCAACGTTAAAGGAGCATGGCGCCTCCTACTGTGCTGGAGTGTGTTCAATCACGGTTTACACCATTTCTAAATCCTCCTACCTAACTCAGTACTTCTGAGAAAATAAAAAAGATCCCTACTAACTTCTAATAGACCCTCCCCCATCCAACCCCGTCCAACCTCAATGACCCTACACTTCAATCTTTCCCTCTCTTCAACATCCATACAACAATATAACAACACATGCTCCACCGTTTCATTGACAATACCCTCCAGACACAAACCATTCACATGCTGCCAACCAGATGGAAGGACCAGTTCAATGTACAATGTCCTAAACACAATCGAGGAAACACCACCTCTTCCTTCCTAATCTGACCTTTGAACCTTGGTCCACCGACCTTTCTTTGGAGGGCATATAAATGCCGTCCCTTGTGCTCAGAGTCCCATCTCTTCTGCCACACATCTATCAAAATGTCTCTGATCTCACATTTGTCCTCACCTCTACCCAGTGGAACATTAATATATATTATATCTTGTTTTAAAGTTATTTTAGCTAACTAGTCTACAATTTCATTCCATTCCACACCTGAATGTGCTGGGACCCAGCAGAATCTCACTACTAGACCCATTCTCTCAATTCTCCATAATAACATTAACCTGTTGGGGATAGGGGGCAGTATTTACACGGCCGGATAAAAAACGTACCCGATTTAATCTGGTTACTACTCCTGCCCAGTAACTAGAATATGCATATAATTATTGGCTTTGGATAGAAAACACCCTAAAGTTTATAAAACTGTTTGAATGGTGTCTGTGAGTATAACAGAACTCATATGGCAGGCAAAAACCTGAGAAGATTGCATACAGGAAGTGACCTGTCTGACAAGTTCTTGTTCATCTTGACTCTTTTTATTGAAGACTGAGGATCTTTGCTGTAACGTGACACTTCCTACGGCTCCCATAGGCTCTCAGAACCCGGGAAAAAGCTGAATGATATCGAGGCAGCCCCAGGCTGAAACACATTAGCGCGTTTGGATAGTGGCCGATCAGAGGACAATGGGCTTAGGCGCGTGCACGAGTCGACCCCATGCTTTATTTTCTTTCGTCTTTTTACCTAAACGCGCAGATTCCCGGTCGGAATATTATCGCTTTTTTACGAGAAAAATGGCATAAAAATTGATTTTAAACAGCGGTTGACATGCTTCGAAGTACGGTAATGGAATATTTAGAATTTCTTTGTCACGAAATGCGTCGTGCTCGTCACCCTTCTTTACCATTCGGATAGTGTCTTGAACGCACGAACAAAACGCCGTTATTTGGATATAACTATGGATAATTTTGAACCAAACCAACATTTGTTATTGAAGTAGAAGTCCTGGGAGTGCATTCTGACGAAGAACAGCAAAGGTAATAACATTTTTCTTATAGTAAATCTGACTTTGATGAGTGCTAAACTTGCTGGGTGTCTAAATAGCTAGCCCTGTGATGCCGGGCTATGTACTTAGAATATTGCAAAATGTGCTTTCACCGAATAGCTATTTTAAAATCGGACATATCGAGTGCATAGAGGAGTTCTGTATCTATAATTCTTAAAATAATTGTTATGCTTTTTGTGAACGTTTATCGTGAGTAATTTAGTACATTTTTAGTAAATTCACCGGAAGTTTGCGGGGGGTATGCTAGTTCTGAACGTCACATGCTAATGTAAAAAGCTGGTTTTTGATATAAATATGAACTTGATTGAACAAAACATGCATGTATTGTATAACATAATGTCCTAGGTGTGTCATCTGATGAAGATCATCAAAGGTTAGTGCTGCATTTAGCTGTGGTTTGGATTTATGTGACATTATATGCTAGCTTGAAAAATGGGTGTCTGATTATTTCTGGCTGGGTACTCTGCTGACATAATCTAATGTTTTGCTTTCGTTGTAAAGCCTTTTTGAAATCGGACAGTGTGGTTAGATTAACGAGAGTCTTGTCTTTAAAATGCTGTAAAATAGTCATATGTTTGAGAAATTGAAGTAATAGCATTTCTAAGGTATTTGAAAATCGCGCCACGGGATTCAACTGGCTGTTGCGTAGTTGGGACGATTTCGTCCCGCCGACCCTAGAGAGGTTAATACCTCCAATAGTAGGTCACTCCTAATAGATTTACCAGATGATAAACTATTCAATACAGACAGAGAATCTGAGGATACTATAACTCTAACAGGCTGTACGTCCTCCACCCACTGGAGGACAACTATTATCACCAACAGTTCAACTGAGTACACTGACAGTTCATCTGTTAGTCTTCTACATATCTGCACATCACATTCAGGAAGGTAAACACCTGCTCCTGTGGGCCCACTATCTGGGTCCTTGGATCCATCTGTGAAAAGAGGTAAAAAAGCATAACAACTTCTACCAATGTAATTGTCAACCAGTTTCCCTTTATCACTGACTTCTGACCCAATCTTTCCTTTTGTCTACCAAGGTTAGATCAACAACAGGATCTGGGAGTAACCATGGAGGAACATCCCCTATCACCACAGAAAGGGCCAACCTCCAACTCCCTGAAACTACTCTCATCAGCAAGCTTTCCAACTGTCCAACCAAAACCACCGCCTTGTCTACTAGTATATTCCCAACAGTCATCTAGAACAGTAGCAGTGGGATGCTCAACCTCACAGCCTTTCAACCCAATAAGCTAATGACAATTTATTACGTCGTATATCCAAAGGCATCTCACCTGCCTCAACTGGACTATAATATAAATCCATGATATTATGGGATACAAAATGGGAAAAGGGGAAATTATGATAATACTAAAAAACACCCTTCTAACTAACCCTACACTCATTAAAACCCACTACCCCATTCCACTACTTTGACCCTATCTGCTCCTGCACCAGGACAACTAACCCTACACTCATTAAAACCCACTACCCCCATTCCACTACTTTGACCCTATCTGCTCCTGCACCAGGCCAACTAACCCTACACTCATTAAAACCCACTACCCCATTCCACTACTTTGACCCTATCTGCTCCTGCACCAGGCCAACTAACCCTACACTCATTAAAACCCACTACCCCATTCCACTACTTTGACCCTATCTGCTCCTGCACCAGGCCAAGTAACCTTACACTCATTAAAACCCACTACCCCATTCCACTACTTTGACCCTATCTGCTCCTGCACCAGGCCAACTAACCCTACACTCATTAAAACCCACTACCCCATTCCACTACTTTGACCCTATCTGCTCCTGCACCAGGCCAACTAACCCTACACTCATTAAAACCCACTACCCCATTCCACTACTTTGACCCTATCTGCTCCTGCACCAGGCCAACTAACCCTACACTCATTAAAACCCACTACCCCATTCCACTACTTTGACCCTATCTGCTCCTGCACCAGGCCAACTAACCCTACACTCATTAAAACCCACTACCCCCAATCCACTACTTTGACCCTATCTGCTCCTGCACCAGGCCAACTAACCCTACACTCATTAAAACCCACTACCCCATTCCACTACTTTGACCCTATCTGCTCCTGCACCAGGCCAACTAACCCTACACTCATTAAAACCCACTACCCCATTCCACTACTTTGACCCTATCTGCTCCTGTAACCAGGCCCACGGCCTGGGAGGAAGGGACACCACCACTCAACACACCCTGGAACTCTTCTGAAGTTAAATCTAGTATGACCAAATACTTCTCTGCAGCTGCCACCAAAACATATTTTTTTTCAGTGATTTACATTCCATTTCTGCGGTACAGTTGATAACCATTTGCTATGAACACTAAGAAGCCAACCTTACTGAAGCATATATCACTGGTTGGCCCATCCCTCTGTGCTGTCACAGATCTACTACTCACAGGGATCATCTCAGGATCCCTCAGCCTTGACCCATCCTCCTCTACTTTCTTCACTGCCATAGCAGTGACAACCTGTTCCCAACAGTGGGGTCAGTGGGATTGGATAGGGGCCCCTCTACCTCTCTCTCTCTCTCTCTCTGACTGGAGGAGACAGGTGAAATGGTGTGTCTCCTCTGGTCAACAATACTCACCTTGAGAGACTCCACAGCCTGTTGGAGCTCCTTCAGCTCCTTCTCTCTCTCCTGGAATCTCTGCTGGACCTTCTGCTGACTCATCCCCAGCTGCCTCTGTGGAGAATCACTCTTCAATGAGCTATCAAGCTTTATTAGTCCAGTAGATCAATAGTATAGTAATGTGACATAGGGCCCATAGAGAGGAAGGTCTAAAAAATGGATGGTCCATTTACTAAATGATATGTATTTGTTGCTATGTGAATGATTATAGTTTTTATGGTAGGACTACATGTATCAACAGGTTGAGACTGAACTTTGGACTCATAAAAGGCCATTCAGAATGATAATAGTGTTTGACATTATAAAATGGTGATACATCTGGAGAATCTGGGTTGACATATCAATATATTCAAGGTTTGTGTTCATATTTGTTCTGCTGAGGATCCATTTCATTTCAATGATCTCATATTCAAACAGCCTTAGTTCCTACTGTATCTTTAATTCTTTGTTTATCAGACAGTCACCAACAAGTTGTTCTGGTCTTACCTGTTTCTCAGTCCTCTCTGCTGCAGCTGACACTGTATCATGGCCTTTATGTTCATCCATTGTACACATCAGACAGATACACTGCTGATCGGTACGACAGTAAACCTCCAGCAGTTTGTCATGATGAGAGCAGATCTTCTCCTGTAGTTGTGCGGTGGCTTTGACCAGCTTGTGCTTCTTCAAAGCAGGAGATTCGTAGTGAGATTGGAGGTGAGTCTCACAGTAAGAGGCCAGACACGCCAGACAGGACATGAGGGCTTTCTGCTTTCTGGTCCCAGTGCAGACATCACACGCCACATCTCTAGGTCCAGCATAGCACAGAGACGGAGGGGGAGCAGCCTGGAGTCCTGTCTTCTTCAGTTTCTCCACCACCTCAGCCAACATGTTATTTTTCCTCAGATTAGGCCTTGGAGTGAAGGTCTCTCTGCACTGAGGACAGCTATAGACCCCTTTCAGAACATCCTGATCCCAGCAGCCCTCAATACAGCTCCTACAGTAACTGTGTCCACAGGGGATGGCGACTGGTTCCTTCAGTAGATCCAGACAGACAGAACAACAGAACTGGTCCTGGTCCAGCAGAACTCCCTGTTGAGCCATTTGGACGGTTGTTCACTCTCACACAGACAGACGACACAGAGACTCAGATCAGTTTCGTTTCCTCAGAAGAGAGTTTGTGAAGGGGGATGGATTTCCTGGTTCTGCCAGAGGGGTGGGGTTAGAGGGAGGGTGGGGTTAGAGGGAGGGAGGAAGAGAGAGAGGAACTGCAAGCAACATCAAGAGGGAGACAAATAGTTTTGTTCCAATGTTAGAGCCTTTAACATGGAACACATGACATAATGAATCTTAAAATGTGAGTTGTTAGAATATATGAAGGGTAACAGTTTTCTATGAAGTACGTATGTATCATTATTTTAATCACCTTTATAATGCCTTATAAATCAATAAGTCCTGAGGAGGTGTGATATATGGTTATTATACAGTACCGCGGCTAAGTGCTGTTCTTAGACAAGACACAACACGGATTGAGAATTATCTAACACTTTCAACAATACAATCACATTTTATTTTATTGGTTTCATACACATATTTATCAGATGTTATTGTGGGTGAAGTGAAATGCTTGTGTTCCTGGTTCCAACAGTGCAGTAGTATCTAACAATGCTTGTGTTCCTGGCTCCAACAGTGCAGTAATATCTAACAATGCTTGTGTTCCCAGCTCCAACAGTGCAGTAATATCTAACAATGCTTGTGTTCCTGGCTCCAACAGTGCAGTAATATCTAACAATGCTTGTGTTCCCAGCTCCAACAGTGCAGTAATATCTAACAATGCTTGTGTTCCCAGCTCCAACAGTGCAGTAATATCTAACAATGCTTGTGTTCCTGGTTCCAACAGTGCAGTAATATCTAACAATGCTTGTGTTCCTGGTTCCAACAGTGCAGTAATATCTAACAATGCTTGTGTTCCTGGCTCCAACAGTGCAGTAATATCTAACAATGCTTGTGTTCCCAGCTCCAACAGTGCAGTAATATCTAACAATGCTTGTGTTCCCAGCTCCAACAGTGCAGTAATATCTAACAATGCTTGTGTTCCCAGCTCACAGAGGGCAAATCTAAAAAGTCAATGAAAATATTAGGACAAGCAATGATATATATATATATATACACTGTGTACTGTGATGTGATGCATAGACAATTTGGAGTACATCTGTAGTATATCTGAAGAATAGTAGATGTACAGTAGTAGTTATATAGGATGAACCATGACTAGAATACAGTATATACATATGAAGTGGACAGCAGTAGTTATATTGGATGAACCATGACTAGAATACAGTATATACATATGAAGTGGACAGCAGTAGTTATATAGGATGAACCAGGACTAGAATACAGTATATACATATGAAGTAGACAGCAGTAGTTATATAGGATGAACCATGACTAGAATACAGTATATACATATGAAGTGGACAGCAGTAGTTATATAGGATGAACCAGGACTAGAATACAGTATATACATATGAAGTGGACAGCATATGCATATGTATATACTGTATTCTAGTCCTGGTTCATCCTATATAACTACTGCTGTCTACTTCATATGTATATACTGTATTCTAGTCCTGGTTCATCCTATATAACTACTGCTGTCCACTTCATATGTATATACTGTATTCTAGTCCTGGTTCATCCTATATAACTACTGCTGTCCACTTCATATGTATATACTGTATTCTAGTCATGGTTCATCCTATATAACTACTGCTGTCCACTTCATATGTATATACTGTATTCTAGTCATGGTTCATCCTATATAACTACTGCTGTCCACTTCATATGTATATACTGTATTCTAGTCCTGGTTCATCCTATATAACTACTGCTGTCCACTTCATATGTATATACTGTATTCTAGTCATGGTTCATCCTATATAACTACTGCTGTACATCTACTATTCTTCAGATATACTACAGATGTACTCCAAATTGTCTATGCATCACATCACAGTACACAGTGTATATATATATATATATATATATATATATATATATATATATATATATATATATATATATCATTGCTTGTCCTAATATTTACATTGACTTTTTAGATTTGCCCTCTGTGAGCTGGGAACACAAGCATTGTTAGATATTACTGCACTGTTGGAGCCAGGAACACAATCATTGTTAGATATTACTGCACTGTTGGAACCAGGAACACAAGCATTTCACTTCACCCACAATAACATCTGATAAATATGTGTATGAAACCAATAAAATAAAATGTGATTGTATTGTTGAAAGTGTTAGATAATTCTCAATCCGTGTTGTGTCTTGTCTAAGAACAGCCCTTAGCCGCGGTACTGTATAATAACCATATATCACACCTCCTCAGGACTTATTGATTTATAAGGCATTATAAAGGTGATTAAAATAATGATACATACGTACTTCATAGAAAACTGTTACCCTTCATATATTCTAACAACTCACATTTTAAGATTCATTATGTCATGTGTTCCATGTTAAAGGCTCTAACATTGGAACAAAACTATTTGTCTCCCTCTTGATGTTGCTTGCAGTTCCTCTCTCTCTTCCTGCATTCCTCTAACCCCTCCCTCCCTCCCTCTAACCCCACCCCTCTGGCAGAACCAGGAAATCCCTCCCCCTTCACAAACTCTCTTCTGAGGAAACGAAACTGATCTGAGTCTCTGTCTCGTCAGTCTGTGTGAGAGTGAACAACCGTCCCAATGGCTCAACAGGGAGTTCTGCTGGACCAGGACCAGTTATGTTGTTCTGTCTGTCTGGATCTACTGAAGGAACCAGTCGCCATCCCCTGTGGACACAGTTACTGTAGGAGCTGTATTGAGGGCTGCTGGGATCAGGATGTTCTGAAAGGGGTCTATAGCTGTCCTCAGTGCAGAGAGACCTTCACTCCAAGGCCTAATCTGAGGAAAAATAACATGTTGGCTGAGGTGGTGGAGAAACTGAAGAAGACAGGACTCCAGGCTGCTCCCCCTCCTGCTCTGTGCTATGCTGGACCTAGAGATGTGGCGTGTGATTTCTGCACTGGGACCAGAAAGCAGAAAGCCCTCATGTCCTGTCTGGTGTGTCTGGCCTCTTACTGTGAGACTCACCTCCAATCTCACTACGAATCTCCTGCTTTGAAGAGGCACAAGATGGTCAAAGCCACCACACAACTACAGGAGAAGATCTGCTCTCATCATGACAAACTGCTGGAGGTTTACTGTCGTACCGATCAGCAGTGTATCTGTTATCAGTGTGTGATGGATGAACATAAAGGCCATGATACAGTGTCAGCTGCAGCAGAGAGGACTGAGAAACAGGTAAGACCAGAACAACTTGTTGGTGACTGTCTGATAAACAAAGAATTCAAGATACAGTAGGAACTAAGGCTGTTTGAATATGAGATCATTGAAATGAAATGGATCCTCAGCAGAACAAATATGAACACAAACCTTGAGTATATAGATATGTCAACCCAGATTCTCCAGATGTATCACCATTTTATAATGTCAAACACTATTATCATTCTGAATGCCCTTTTATGAGTCCAAAGTTCAGTCTCAACCTGTTGATACATGTAGTCCTACCATAAAAACTATAATCATTCACATAGCAACAAATAAATATCATTTAGTAAATGGACCATCCATTTTTTAGACCTTCCTCTCTATGGGCCCTATGTCACATTACTATACTATTGATCTACTGGACTAATAAAGCTTGATAGCTCATTGAAGAGTGATTCTCCACAGAGGCAGCTGGGGATGAGTCAGCAGAAGGTCCAGCAGAGATTCCAGGAGAGAGAGAAGGAGCTGAAGGAGCTCCAACAGGCTGTGGAGTCTTTCAAGGTGAGTATTGTTGACCAGAGGAGACACACCATTTCACCTGTCTCCTCCAGTCAGAGAGAGAGAGAGAGAGAGAGGTAGAGGGGCCCCTATCCAATCCCACTGACCCCACTGTTGGGAACAGGTTGTCACTGCTGAGGTAGTGAAGAAAGTAGAGGAGGATGGGTCAAGGCTGAAGGATCCTGAGAGGATCCCTGTGAGTAGTAGATCAGTGACAGCACAGAGGGATGGGCCAACCAGTGATATATGCTTCAGTAAGGTTGGCTTCTTAGTGTTCATAGCAAATGGTTATCAACTGTACCGCAGAAATGGAATGTAAATCACAGGAAAAAAAATATGTTTTGGTGGCAGCTGCAGAGAAGTATTTGGTCATACTAGATTTGACTTCAGAAGAGTTCCAGGGTGTGTTGAGTGGTGGTGTCCCGTCCTCCCAGGTCGTTGGCCTGGTGCAGGAGCAGATAGGGTCAAAGTAGTGGAATGGGGTAGTGGGTTTTAATGAGTGTAGGGTTAGTTGGCCTGGTGCAGGAGCAGATAGGGTCAAAGTAGTGGAATGGGGTAGTGGGTTTTAATGAGTGTAGGGTTAGTTGGCCTGGTGCAGGAGCAGATAGGGTCAAAGTAGTGGAATGGGGTAGTGGGTTTTAATGTGTGTAGGGTTAGTTGGCCTGGTGCAGGAGCAGATAGGGTCAAAGTAGTGGAATGGGGTAGTGGGTTTTAATGAGTGTAGGGTTAGTTGGCCTGGTGCAGGAGCAGATAGGGTCAAAGTAGTGGATTGGGGGTAGTGGGTTTTAATGAGTGTAGGGTTAGTTGGCCTGGTGCAGGAGCAGATAGGGTCAAAGTAGTGGAATGGGGTAGTGGGTTTTAATGAGTGTAGGGTTAGTTGGCCTGGTGCAGGAGCAGATAGGGTCAAAGTAGTGGAATGGGGTAGTGGGTTTTAATGAGTGTAGGGTTAGTTGGCCTGGTGCAGGAGCAGATAGGGTCAAAGTAGTGGAATGGGGTATTGGGTTTTAATTAGTGTAGGGTTAGTTGGCCTGGTGCAGGAGCAGATAGGGTCAAAGTAGTGGAATGGGGTAGTGGGTTTTAATGAGTGTAGGGTTAGTTGGCCTGGTGCAGGAGCAGATAGGGTCAAAGTAGTGGAATGGGGTAGTGGGTTTTAATGAGTGTAGGGTTAGTTGGCCTGGTGCAGGAGCAGATAGGGTCAAAGTAGTGGAATGGGGGTAGTGGGTTTTAATGAGTGTAGGGTTAGTTGGCCTGGTGCAGGAGCAGATAGGGTCAAAGTAGTGGAATGGGGGTAGTGGGTTTTAATGAGTGTAGGGTTAGTTGGCCTGGTGCAGGAGCAGATAGGGTCAAAGTAGTGGAATGGGGTAGTGGGTTTTAATGAGTGTAGGGTTAGTTGGCCTGGTGCAGGAGCAGATAGGGTCAAAGTAGTGGAATGGGGTAGTGGGTTTTAATGAGTGTAGGGTTAGTTAGAAGGGTGTTTTTTAGTATTATCATAATTTCCCCTTTTCCCATTTTGTATCACAAAATATAATGGATTTAGATTATAGTCCAGTTGAGGCAGGTGAGATGCCTTTGGAGAATGGTGTGGAGGAATTATTGATCCTGGTCGGTGAACAGGTGGGAGAGGAACATATACACTCTGTATCCAGAATGAACAAGGCGGTGGTTGTGGTAATGTAAAAGGTGAGTCTTGTTGCCCGGCTAGTTACCAGTATGATTTATGTGAGGGGTTGTGTTGGTGCTGATTTCGACAAGAGTAGTGGTGTCTAATCTGCCTCCGTTTATTACCACTGAACAGATCCGTAAAGAGTTGGTTCGTTTTGCTAAATGTGGAAGTGTTTTTCTGAACGAAATTCAAGGTTAAACAGGGGAGGGGTGGTACACAGGGTTTGTTAGCACAGAGGAGCCCAGTGATATAATATTATATATATATAATATTACTATATGTCCCAGCTGTTTGCTGTGGTTTTGAAGTAATTCTCTTCCAGCCCGCGTTAACCTTGTAGGTTTACCTCAGGTAACTGATTATTAACTATCCTTGTAGGTTTACCTCAGGTAGCTTATTATTAACTAACCTTGTAGGTTTACCTCAGGTAACTTATTATTAACTATCCTTGTAGGTTTACCTCAGGTAACTTACTATTAACTCTCCTTGTAGGTTTACCTCAGGTAACTTATTAACTAACCTTGTAGGTTTACCTCAGGTAACTTATTATTAACTCTCCTTGTAGGTTTACCTCAGGTAACTTATTATTAACTATCCTTGTAGGTTTACCTCAGGTAACTTATTATTAACTATCCTTGTAGGTTTACCTCAGGTAACTTATTATTAACTAACCTTGTAGGTTTACCTCAGGTAACTTAATATTAACTAGGTTACAGCTACTTGGTGAGGAAGCTCACTGTTCACCTGGTTATAGTGACCTACAGGGATGGTTGGCGCAAAGCCTTCAAACGTTAAACATGTTCTGGTCATGGTTAACTGTATATCTATATTTTTTATATATAAAAAAGTGTAAATTATCAACAAATCGCATGTCCCTGTTCTCTTTTTCAAGATGTGGCCGATTTAAACAGTCAGAAAAAAAGAATAAAAAGAACTAACCTTTTTTTATTTGTTTCTAAATGGCTGCTGGGTAATATAATAATCGTTGAAATCTGTTGGTTCGTAGACATCAAATAGAGAGAATGCTGCGCAGGTTCACTGAGTTGTAAACCTAATGGATAGGTGGAGATCATTGATTTGTAGCTCTGACTCAGTTGCTACCTCAGATTATGAGCCTATCAAGTGTGGTGAATGAGGTATGTAGTTCCCACAGAAGACCACAGGGAGGAGCAAGAGAGATATAAACCCATACAGTTTCTTTTTAAATACCCTGAACCTAACAATCAATCTAACGTATTTATAAAGACCTTTTTACATCAGCAGATGTCACAAAGTGCTGTACAGAAACTCTAACCCTACGTATAACCTGTTTTATCCTGAACCCTAATTCTAGGGTAGGGTAGCCTAGAACCCCTTTAGAAACTATTATAGTAATAATATTATGTTAGTAAATACCATTATAGTACTAAATAGGTTCTATTGTTATTTTTTAAATAAAACCTATGTATAGTACTTAGCATTTAACTGTTTTTTTTTGTTATTTTATTATATTTATTATTTAGAGGAGTCTGTCTAATTAATGAAAAGTTAAGTTATTGCCAGACTTTTTAATGAAACCTTTATTTAACCAGGTAGGCCAGTTGAGAACAAGTCCTTTATTTAACCAGGTGGGCCAGTTGAGAACAAGTCCTTTATTTAACCAGGTGGGCCAGTTGAGAACAAGTCCTTTATTTAACCAGGTGGGCCAGTTGAGAACAAGTCCTTTATTTAACCAGGTGGGCCAGTTGAGAACAAGTCCTTTATTTAACCAGGTGGGCCAGTTGAGAACAAGTCCTTTATTTAACCAGGTGGGCTAGTTGAGAACAAGTCCTTTATTTAACCAGGTGGGCTAGTTGAGAACAAGTCCTTTATTTAACCAGGTGGGCCAGTTGAGAACAAGTCCTTTATTTAACCAGGTAGGCCAGTTGAGAACAAGTCCTTTATTTAACCAGGTAGGCTAGTAGAGAACAAGTTCTCATTTACAACAGCGACCTGGCCAAGATAAAGCAAAGCAGTGTGACACAAACAACAACACAGAGTTACACATGGAATAAACAAACGTACCGTCAATAACACAATAGAAAAGTCTATATACAGTTGTGCAAATGAGGTAAGATAAAGGAGGTAAGTTAATAAATAGGCCGTGGTGGCGAAATAATTACAATGTAGCAATTAAACACTGGAGTGATAGATGTGCAGAAGATTAATTTGCAAGTAGAGATACTAGTTAATCAAAGACTGGGTATCTATCTGACTCCTCATATGTCTCTGATTTGATCTCTGCTGTGCTCTAATCAAAGACAGGGTAGATACAGTATCTGACTTAACTTATTGTTCTGACTCCCTCATTGGTCTCTGCTCTTCTCCCAGATTCCTGTCAGCTCACACTGGACCCAAACACAGCACGCACACTCCTCTCTCTGTCTGAAGGGAACAGAAAGGTGACCTGGACAGACCAAGTCCAACCATATCCTGATCATCCAGACAGATTCACCAACACGTTGCAGGTTCTGTGTAGAGAGGGTCTGTCTGGACGCTGTTACTGGGAGGTGGAGTGGACTGGGGAGTGGGTTTATACAGCAGTCTCATATAAAGACATCAGCAGAACAGAGAAAGGTAATATATTTGGATTCAATAACAAGTCCTGGAGTTTAAAGTGCTATAGAGGTGGTTATTATTTCAGACACAATAATGTTGGGACTAAAGTATCAGGCCCTCAGTCCTCCAGAGTAGGAGTGTACCTGGATCACAAGGCAGGTACTCTGTCCTTCTACAGTGTCTCTGACACAATGACCCTCCTCCACAGAGTCCAGACCACATTCACTCAGCCCCTCTATCCTGGATTTATGCTCTGTTATAATAGTACTGCTGAGCTGGTTAAACTGTAGTAGGGTCCACATAGATACTAGTCATGCTGGTGTAGTCTATAGCTGAGCTGGTTAAACTGTAGTAGGGTCCACATAGATACTAGTCATGCTGGTGTAGTCTATAGCTGAGCTGGTTAAACTGTAGTAGGGTCCACATAGATACTAGTCATGCTGGTGTAGTCTATAGCTGAGCTGGTTAAACTGTAGTAGGGTCCACATAGATACTAGTCATGCTGGTGTAGTCTATAGCTGAGCTGGTTAAACTGTAGTAGGGTCCACATAGATACTAGTCATGCTGGTGTAGTCTATAGCTGAGCTGGTTAAACTGTAGTAGGGTCCACATAGATACTAGTCATGCTGGTGTAGTCTATAGCTGAGCTGGTTAAACTGTAGTAGGGTCCACATAGATACTAGTCATGCTGGTGTAGTCTATAGCTGAGCTGGTTAAACTGTAGTAGGGTCCATTTCCATGAATCATTATGTCTGGTGGTGATGTATATTGGTTGTCATTCAGAACCATTGATATGTTTTCTCAGTTAGTTCTCTGTCTCTATGTAATTCTCCTCAGTATCATTGATCAGCTCGGCCCTAATTGATGTTTCTCTGTCACCTGGAGCTGCATGGAAAATGGTCCAGGAACAAAAGGACAATTCAGGACTAGTCAGTCCACTACAAGCTGGAATCACTTACTTTCTACTAAACTATATGGACTGGTTTCCCAGACACAGATTAATCCTAGTCCTGGACTAAAAAGCGTGTTCAATGTAGATGTCCAGGAAACCGGCCCTAAATGTGTCATCTTTCATCCTCCCATACTGCTCAGTCCAGCAACATTAAACCTGTCCAGCAGGTGGTGCTATTGACCAAACAATAAAACCAGCAGATATCTGGACTTGCCACTCAGTATATCAGTAATGTTCAGAATAGTACTTTAATATCATTGGAGATTGATGGTCTTTTTAATCCACTATCCAGAGTCAGGAACAGATGAAGTTAGGTCTGCTACTGTTCAGTGATTAAATATGATTTATGGTGATGGGAAATAAAAAATCCAACACTAAACTTCATCTAGTAATAGTTTTCCTTTGTTATTTATTCCAAGGTGTGTCTTTAACTTGTAAATGGATTGTGTGGAGGTGAGCTAGTGGTGTGGCTGATAGAATAGAATGAAAAGGGAGGAAGAGGAAGAGGGGAGGAGTGAAGGGCTGTTCAAGAAACCAGATGAGGAAGAGAAAGATATTCAGGGGAATTACTGGTCTCTGTTCCAAATGGTTCCCTATTCCCTACGTAGTGCACTACGGTGCTTCTGACCAGGTCTAAAGTAGTGTTCTACGTAGGGAATAGGGTGTAGATTTATTAGAATATCATGCTTTAGTGTTTGTCACAAAACAATATTAGATCTCCACCCACCCACACATTGTTATGTTGTCAGGTTGTTCCTCTGTGTTCCTGATTGAAAATCCATTAACAATGAATCACAAACTAATGATATTCCAGTTGTGTTTAGACATCTTCATGTCTGACATCCCCCAGTTCTGTTCAGACCCGTTGAACTGGGTCACATTGTAAATTGTACAATGTGTACAAGGGTACATATTAAGTTGTACTCTTGGCTGTAGTAGATGGCCTCTACTGTTTCCGTGTTGTCGATGTTGGTGCTTATGGGAAGTGATGGCGGGGACCCTCCGGGACTCTGCCTTTGGCCAGGCACTTCAGGATGGCACCCTGGAGATTCCACCACCTGCACCACTCCCTGGGGCTGAAGACCTGGGACCTGTTCCTCACGTCGTCGTCGGCGACGAGGCCTTCCCTTTAAGACCCAACCTCATGAGGCCCTACGCTGGACGCCAGCTGCCATTGCCAAAGCCTGTAAGGATCTTTAACAAACGACTGTCCAGGGCAAGGTTAGTTGTTGAATGCGCCTTTGGGATTCTGGCAGCCCGGTGGAGAATGTATCGGAGAGTGCTTGGTCTCAGCCCCTCAAATGTCGATGCCTGCGTGAAGGCCACGTGTTCTCCACAACTACCTGCGGAGGTCATTCCAGGAGCCGCTCCGGATGGAGATGGGCACGCCAAATGGTCACCTACCTGATGTCACCAGGGCAGGTGCCAACAACGCCCCCAGACAGGCACTCCAGGTGAGGGAGAAGCTGACCACCTACTTCTCATCGCCAGCAGGTGAAGTTCCATGGCAGTTTGCCGTGGAGTGAAACAGCTCTTTGAAGAGTCCAATAACACAAAGGTTATTTTAAGAACCATCCACCGTTGTCCATAAAATATAATTTTTTCCCCAGATGACTTTATGTATCATTGTCTCTCTTCATTTGGAAGCTATATTTAAGTGAGATTTGGGAGTAAAGACCACACCTTAAAACCCCTTCCCTCTCTCATTAACGTCAGTATTATACACACCTGGCATGGTACATCAGGTGAGCAGGACCACACCTTAAAACCCCTTCCCTCTCTCATTAACGTCAGTATTATACACACCTGGCATGGTACATCAGGTGAGCAGGACCACACCTTAAAACCCCTTCCCTCTCTCATTAACGTCAGTATTATACACACCTGGCATGGTACATCAGGTGAGCAGGACCACACCTTAACCCCTTCCCTCTCTCATTAACGTCAGTATTATACACACCTGGCATGGTACATCAGGTGAGCAGGACCACACCTTAACCCTTCCCTCTCTCATTAACGTCAGTATTATACACACCTGGCATGGTACATCAGGTGAGCAGGACCACACCTTAACCCCTTCCCTCTCTCATTAACGTCAGTATTATACACACCTGGCATGGTACATCAGGTGAGCAGGACCACACCTTAACCCCTTCCCTCTCTCATTAACGTCAGTATTATACACACCTGGCATGGTACATCAGGTGAGCAGGACCACACCTTAACCCCTTCCCTCTCTCATTAACGTCAGTATTATACACACCTGGCATGGTACATCAGGTGAGCAGGACCACACCTTAAAACCCCTTCCCTCTCTCATTAACGTCAGTATTATACACACCTGGCATGGTACATCAGGTGAGCAGGACCACACCTTAACCCCTTCCCTCTCTCATTAACGTCAGTATTATACACACCTGGCATGGTACATCAGGTGAGCAGGACCACACCTTAACCCCTTCCCTCTCTCATTAACGTCAGTATTATACACACCTGGCATGGTACATCAGGTGAGCAGGACCACACCTTAACCCCTTCCCTCTCTCATTAACGTCAGTATTATACACACCTGGCATGGTACATCAGGTGAGCAGGACCACACCTTAAAACCCCTTCCCTCTCTCATTAACGTCAGTATTATACACACCTGGCATGGTACATCAGGTGAGCAGGACCACACCTTAACCCCTTCCCTCTCTCATTAACGTCAGTATTATACACACCTGGCATGGTACATCAGGTGAGCAGGACCACACCTTAACCCCTTCCCTCTCTCATTAACGTCAGTATTATACACACCTGGCATGGTACATCAGGTGAGCAGGACCACACCTTAACCCCTTCCCTCTCTCATTAACGTCAGTATTATACACACCTGGCATGGTACATCAGGTGAGCAGGACCACACCTTAACCCTTTCCCTCTCTCATTAACGTCAGTATTATACACACCTGGCATGGTACATCAGGTGAGCAGGACCACACCTTAACCCCTTCCCTCTCTCATTAACGTCAGTATTATACACACCTGGCATGGTACATCAGGTGAGCAGGACCACACCTTAAAACCCCTTCCCTCTCTCATTAACGTCAGTATTATACACACCTGGCATGGTACATCAGGTGAGCAGGACCACACCTTAACCCCTTCCCTCTCTCATTAACGTCAGTATTATACACACCTGGCATGGTACATCAGGTGAGCAGGACCACACCTTAACCCTTCCCTCTCTCATTAACGTCAGTATTATACACACCTGGCATGGTACATCAGGTGAGCAGGACCACACCTTAACCCCTTCCCTCTCTCATTAACGTCAGTATTATACACACCTGGCATGGTACATCAGGTGAGCAGGACCACACCTTAACCCCTTCCCTCTCTCATTAACGTCAGTATTATACACACCTGGCATGGTACATCAGGTGAGCAGGACCACACCTTAACCCCTTCCCTCTCTCATTAACGTCAGTATTATACACACCTGGCATGGTACATCAGGTGAGCAGGACCACACCTTAAAACCCCTTACCTCTCTCATTAACGTCAGTATTATACACACCTGGCATGGTACATCAGGTGAGCAGGACCACACCTTAACCCTTCCCTCTCTCATTAACGTCAGTATTATACACACCTGGCATGGTACATCAGGTGAGCAGGAGCACTAATTAAGGTTATAGGACATACAGTTAGTATGATAACTAAGGGAAAGGGTAACCTAGGGTCCATACAAATAGTACAGTTTAACACCATGTTCACTGGCCTGACAAAATACAGGTGGGAAAAGAATGAATTAGGAAGAGAATGTGTTTTTACTTTCATCTTGTCTTAGATCTGCGAAGGTGTAGGGACGAAATGAGCAGATTAAGTCTAAATGAGATATTAATAAACAACTGACTATGAAAACATCATTTAATAAGTATTCAAGTACAGGAAAGAACATGACCGGTACGTGTAAACAATGTTTTAAAAAAAATACAACTATTGAAAGAGGTGTGTGTGCGTGTAAACATTTAAAAAAGAGCATCTGTGAATTCTTCAGTGTTTGAGTTTCAATTCTGTCAATTCAGAAATCTATGTAACACTAATAATGAATGCTATCCCGAGACTTTATAAACTAATGACTATGAATTGACTGAATTTAAACGGAACAGACGTGTGTGAAAAGAAAGGTACAATGAGGGAGGTGAAGAACAACAACCAGACAACTCCTCTCCTCTTCCTGTCCTTCCTGTGAGCTGCTCGGCTAAATGGACTCCATCTCTGGAAGGGAACAACAACCAGACAACTCCTCTCCTCTTCCTGTCCTTCCTGTGAGCTGCTCGGCTAAATGGACTCCATCTCTGGAAGGGAACAACAACCAGACAACTCCTCTCCTCTTCCTGTCCTTCCTGTGAGCTGCTCGGCTAAATGGACTCCATCTCTGGAAGGGAACAACAACCAGACAACTCCTCTCCTCTTCCTGTCCTTCCTGTGAGCTGCTCGGCTAAATGGACTCCATCTCTGGAAGGGAACAACAACCAGACAACTCCTCTCCTCTTCCTGTCCTTCCTGTGAGCTGCTCGGCTAAATGGACTCCATCTCTGGAAGGGAAGAACAACAACCAGACAACTCCTCTCCTCTTCCTGTCCTTCCTGTGAGCTGCTCGGCTAAATGGACTCCATCTCTGGAAGGGAACAACAACCAGACAACTCCTCTCCTCTTCCTGTCCTTCCTGTGAGCTGCTCGGCTAAATGGACTCCATCTCTGGAAGGGAACAACAACCAGACAACTCCTCTCCTCTTCCTGTCCTTCCTGTGAGCTGCTCGGCTAAATGGACTCCATCTCTGGAAGGGAACAACAACCAGACAACTCCTCTCCTCTTCCTGTCCTTCCTGTGAGCTGCTCGGCTAAATGGACTCCATCTCTGGAAGGGAACAACAACCAGACAACTCCTCTCCTCTTCCTGTCCTTCCTGTGAGCTGCTCGGCTAAATGGACTCCATCTCTGGAAGGGAACAACAACCAGACAACTCCTCTCCTCTTCCTGTCCTTCCTGTGAGCTGCTCGGCTAAATGGACTCCATCTCTGGAAGGGAACAACAACCAGACAACTCCTCTCCTCTTCCTGTCCTTCCTGTGAGCTGCTCGGCTAAATGGACTCCATCTCTGGAAGGGAAGAACAACAACCAGACAACTCCTCTCCTCTTCCTGTCCTTCCTGTGAGCTGCTCGGCTAAATGGACTCCATCTCTGGAAGGGAACAACAACCAGACAACTCCTCTCCTCTTCCTGTCCTTCCTGTGAGCTGCTCGGCTAAATGGACTCCATCTCTGGAAGGGAACAACAACCAGACAACTCCTCTCCTCTTCCTGTCCTTCCTGTGAGCTGCTCGGCTAAATGGACTCCATCTCTGGAAGGGAACAACAACCAGACAACTCCTCTCCTCTTCCTGTCCTTCCTGTGAGCTGCTCGGCTAAATGGACTCCATCTCTGGAAGGGAAGAACAACCAGACAACTCCTCTCCTCTTCCTGTCCTTCCTGTGAGCTGCTCGGCTAAATGGACTCCATCTCTGGAAGGGAACAACAACCAGACAACTCCTCTCCTCTTCCTGTCCTTCCTGTGAGCTGCTCGGCTAAATGGACTCCATCTCTGGAAGGGAAGAACAACAACCAGACAACTCCTCTCCTCTTCCTGTCCTTCCTGTGAGCTGCTCGGCTAAATGGACTCCATCTCTGGAAGGGAACAACAACCAGACAACTCCTCTCCTCTTCCTGTCCTTCCTGTGAGCTGCTCGGCTAAATGGACTCCATCTCTGGAAGAGAACAACAACCAGACAACTCCTCTCCTCTTCCTGTCCTTCCTGTGAGCTGCTCGGCTAAATGGACTCCATCTCTGGAAGAGAACAACAACCAGACAACTCCTCTCCTCTTCCTGTCCTTCCTGTGAGCTGCTCGGCTAAATGGACTCCATCTCTGGAAGGGAAGAACAACAACCAGACAACTCCTCTCCTCTTCCTGTCCTTCCTGTGAGCTGCTCGGCTAAATGGACTCCATCTCTGGAAGGGAAGAACAACAAGCAGACAACTCCTCTCCTCTTCCTGTCCTTCCTGTGAGCTGCTCGGCTAAATGGACTCCATCTCTGGAAGGGAACAACAACCAGACAACTCCTCTCCTCTTCCTGTCCTTCCTGTGAGCTGCTCGGCTAAATGGACTCCATCTCTGGAAGGGAAGAACAACAACCAGACAACTCCTCTCCTCTTCCTGTCCTTCCTGTGAGCTGCTCGGCTAAATGGACTCCATCTCTGGAAGGGAACAACAACCAGACAACTCCTCTCCTCTTCCTGTCCTTCCTGTGAGCTGCTCGGCTAAATGGACTCCATCTCTGGAAGGGAACAACAACCAGACAACTCCTCTCCTCTTCCTGTCCTTCCTGTGAGCTGCTCGGCTAAATGGACTCCATCTCTGGAAGGGAACAACAACCAGACAACTCCTCTCCTCTTCCTGTCCTTCCTGTGAGCTGCTCGGCTAAATGGACTCCATCTCTGGAAGGGAACAACAACCAGACAACTCCTCTCCTCTTCCTGTCCTTCCTGTGAGCTGCTCGGCTAAATGGACTCCATCTCTGGAAGGGAACAACAACCAGACAACTCCTCTCCTCTTCCTGTCCTTCCTGTGAGCTGCTCGGCTAAATGGACTCCATCTCTGGAAGGGAACAACAACCAGACAACTCCTCTCCTCTTCCTGTCCTTCCTGTGAGCTGCTCGGCTAAATGGACTCCATCTCTGGAAGGGAACAACAACCAGACAACTCCTCTCCTCTTCCTGTCCTTCCTGTGAGCTGCTCGGCTAAATGGACTCCATCTCTGGAAGGGAAGAACAACAACCAGACAACTCCTCTCCTCTTCCTGTCCTTCCTGTGAGCTGCTCGGCTAAATGGACTCCATCTCTGGAAGGGAAGAACAACAACCAGACAACTCCTCTCCTCTTCCTGTCCTTCCTGTGAGCTGCTCGGCTAAATGGACTCCATCTCTGGAAGGGAACAACAACCAGACAACTCCTCTCCTCTTCCTGTCCTTCCTGTGAGCTGCTCGGCTAAATGGACTCCATCTCTGGAAGGGAACAACAACCAGACAACTCCTCTCCTCTTCCTGTCCTTCCTGTGAGCTGCTCGGCTAAATGGACTCCATCTCTGGAAGGGAACAACAACCAGACAACTCCTCTCCTCTTCCTGTCCTTCCTGTGAGCTGCTCGGCTAAATGGACTCCATCTCTGGAAGGGAACAACAACCAGACAACTCCTCTCCTCTTCCTGTCCTTCCTGTGAGCTGCTCGGCTAAATGGACTCCATCTCTGGAAGGGAAGAACAACAACCAGACAACTCCTCTCCTCTTCCTGTCCTTCCTGTGAGCTGCTCGGCTAAATGGACTCCATCTCTGGAAGGGAACAACAACCAGACAACTCCTCTCCTCTTCCTGTCCTTCCTGTGAGCTGCTCGGCTAAATGGACTCCATCTCTGGAAGGGAACAACAACCAGACAACTCCTCTCCTCTTCCTGTCCTTCCTGTGAGCTGCTCGGCTAAATGGACTCCATCTCTGGAAGGGAACAACAACCAGACAACTCCTCTCCTCTTCCTGTCCTTCCTGTGAGCTGCTCGGCTAAATGGACTCCATCTCTGGAAGGGAACAACAACCAGACAACTCCTCTCCTCTTCCTGTCCTTCCTGTGAGCTGCTCGGCTAAATGGACTCCATCTCTGGAAGGGAACAACAACCAGACAACTCCTCTCCTCTTCCTGTCCTTCCTGTGAGCTGCTCGGCTAAATGGACTCCATCTCTGGAAGGGAAGAACAACAACCAGACAACTCCTCTCCTCTTCCTGTCCTTCCTGTGAGCTGCTCGGCTAAATGGACTCCATCTCTGGAAGGGAAGAACAACAAGCAGACAACTCCTCTCCTCTTCCTGTCCTTCCTGTGAGCTGCTCGGCTAAATGGACTCCATCTCTGGAAGGGAACAACAACCAGACAACTCCTCTCCTCTTCCTGTCCTTCCTGTGAGCTGCTCGGCTAAATGGACTCCATCTCTGGAAGGGAACAACAACCAGACAACTCCTCTCCTCTTCCTGTCCTTCCTGTGAGCTGCTCGGCTAAATGGACTCCATCTCTGGAAGGGAAGAGAAAAACAACACATACAAGCTTAACATAATAGAAAACCATAAAAGGTGAGATTTATGTTAATTAAATACTGCTTGTATAGTGTAGTTAGAGGCATAAATATTGGAACAGTGCAGTAAAGTTGGTAATACTTGCTGTTTACTCATGGAATTTGTATTTCAGAGATAAAGATGAATATGACAGGAAAATATTTAGACAGTAAACTGTTGTTTAGGGATATTTTCTAACCTAGAAACAACAGCTGTACATTTGCCTCATATTAATACTTTGATCTGAAATACCAATTAGCCTACATGAGTATACTGTAAAGAATGACCTACTTTACTGTGGCAACACTTATGACACTACCTGTGATGTGGAGAAGGAAAAAAACGTACCATTGAACTCGGCTTGGAAAAGCAGCTGATACATTTTAACTTTGACTGCTGCTTTTCTTTGCTGAGGCAGCCTCTTCAGGGTTGTGGCACCAGGCTCATGGCAAAGAGGGTCTCTTCATCCTCCTTCCTGTGAGCATCAGGTTGGGCTGCATCCCTCTCGACGGCTTGGAGGAGCCTCTGCTGAAATGAGTTGAGTGGATCTGGAACCTTCGATGACGCCTGGTGTGACGTTGTTCCTCTTCGTTTCTCTCTCTGTTTGTCTCCACGGCCACATCCTGTTCAACGAGGTCCTCAGTGGTCACTTCCGTGAGGTTCATAATAATCTCAGGTGGTCCTAGATCCAGAGGTGCTTCCTCCATTTCATCGTCTTCCATGGCTGCACCGATGGTGGTGATACTTGTGGATGATGTAGACATTGTAGAGGATCTCGCAGCACCGATGGTGGTCATACTTGTGGATGATGTAGACATTGTAGAGGGTCTCGCTGCACCGATGGTCGCAGTTGTAGGTGACATTGAGGGTCTTGATGCACCGGTGGGGACAACACTTGTGGATGATGTAGTAGAGGGTCTGGCTGTAAAATTGCCACTCGTTGCCCTAGGCACAATAAATGGATCCAGAAAAGAAAGAATGTGGCAGAAGCACCAAGGCTGCTGGCCTGAAGCTGCTGACCCAGACCTCTTCTTCTCTTTCTCTGTCCTTCTCTCTCTCTGATACCTGTCCCTGAGTCCTCTCCACTTCCTCCTCCAGTCTTCTTCTACATAGACATGATAAGCCAAACCATTACCTAGCATACCTATAGTTATTAGATAGCTATCATGGATATGTCACCTACTGTACACATAGACACACACACGGTTATCTGACCAAATTATCAGGGGTACAGTAGTATCTACCATTTCTAGGACTATTTATGACATACACACTCACTCTTTCAAACATGATTATTTGGTAAAGTTATCAGGGGTAGTAACTAGCATAATTTATTTGACTATTTCTTTCACACACACACCTCATTGGCTAGGTTAGCAAGCTAGGTTAGCTAGCTAGCTAACTAGCCACATCTAGCACGTGCTCACTACTAAACTGACCTGGCAATCCTACTATTGTGGACACTTGTCTCCAAGCAGCATTTTTTGTGTTTATGTCCCTGTAGCTGTCAGCAGTTGTGTCAAAAAGACACGGTTTTGAGGATACTGCGAAAATGATTCTCTCCTCCATGTGTACAACCGCATGCGACCATCTGCAAAAGGTGCCTGCATCAGTATAGTTGCCTAGCTGCGCAAAATGTTACGTAGCAGTGATGCAATGACGCAGTCGGTGTGTTCGAAGCGTCAGTATAGTTGCGTAGCTGCGCAAAATGTTACGTAGCAGTGATGCAATGACGCAGTCGGTGTGTTCGAAGCGTAAGTGACCCGTTATACAAAATAAGAATTGTTCTTATCAGCCTGACTAGGGCTGGGCGATATATCGATATAAAAAAATATATCGATATATATTTTAAATGTGATATGAAATTAGACCATTTCGCATATATCGATATAGTTCAAATGTACGCTTTGATCCTTGCTCCAAGCAAGCTGCAGACCCGGAGCTCTCTGCGCTGCTCCCCGCGCCTCCTCTTTCATGCACAGAGGGCGGAGGGGCAGGAACAGACACTTCAACAAACATGGAGGAAGCAACAGCGTCTGCGGAGCGTTTTGACGAGGAATTGGTTAGTAAAAGAAAAAGCATTGGCTCAGTAATTTGGAGATGGTTCGGATTCAAAGTATCAGATGAGCAACAAAATCACGTTATATGTAGGCAGTGCCATAAAAAAAGTTACAGCCAGGGGTGGAAGCACTACAAATCTTTTTCACCACCTAAAACAGTGGCACAAACTGCAATACGAAGAGTGTGTGAAACTGCGCGCTGCAGAAGCCCCAGCCGCAAGCCGTCGACAACCCGAAAAAGCCCCGAAACAAAGCTCACTGCAAACTTCATTTTCCCGCAGTGTGCCTTTATGAAAAGAAAATTGGCAAGTGGTGTACTATAACTAAAGCGGTGTCCTATCACATTGCTAAAGATATGGTCCCTGTTGCAACTGTGGAACAAGTCGGATTCAAAAAAGCTACTGAAAACTATGGACCCGAGATATGAGCTTCCCAACTACTTTACACGAGAAGCACTGCCACAAATGTCCACTGAAGTCAGGCAGAGCCTTGCTGACCGGCTCGCTAACGGGACCCATTTTGGCGTTGACCAGCGATATGTGGGTCGAGCAGGACAATGTGAGCCTTTACATGAAGCGTGACATGTTCACTTCATTCAACGACTGGGGGAGATGAAAACAGCGTCGTGTCTCCAAAACAAGTTATTTCCCCCCAGGATCACACCGGTGAGCATATAGCTGAGGCCTCGCAGGACGCAAGCTGGGAAACTCCAAGAAAAGCATCCGGTTGCTATAACAACCGCCAACGGGAGCGACGTGGTCAGAGCGGTGGAGCTGAACGATGAGGATGCAGTGCTTCGGTCAGACTACACTTGGCTATTGGGGAGTGCAGTGTTTTATTAAGGAGTATTCACATATTTTACTTTAAAGAAAAACACATATTAAAATATTAGTTTTTCATTATTTTTCCTTTGTGTCTGTCTGCAACTTGTTTTGTTTTATGCTGCTGTCTTGGCCAAAAATGGATTAATAAAACACAAAACATAAAGTGCTAAAAGTAAAATCACTTACAATACAGGATGGTAGATTTCAGAACCATATTTATTAGGTTATTGGATAAGAATTAGTGATGCATTGATGTGTTTACCACTTTAATGTTACAGCTGGTAAAGGTGAGGTAATTATGACTTTAAAATGCTGGTTAGCCTGTTGATATCATCAAGGTAACATATTTAGTTATTATGATAGACTATAGTTTTTTCTCTGGATTGAAGAGCCAACTGCAAAGTAACTAGAAACTAATGTTGACACGTAGGTAGGCCTAAACATTGTGGAGTTTTTAGTGGAGTAGAAATATGAAGTAGCATTAAATACTAAGCATAAATACTAAGAACAACAACAAGAACGAAACATCAGTAAATGTACATACAGTATAGTCATCATTTATAAATTATACACAAATAATAATACATAAAAATCACTTACAGGATTCAAATTCACAAAATAAATGAATATAATATTTGATATTTATGATTAGGACTGGCGTTGATTTAAAAAAAATAAACTATGAAACAAGAAAATATTAATGTAGAATATTTCTAAAGCTTGATTTTGGAAAGCACTTAGTTGTGTGAGTGTGTTAAAGTGAAAACAGAGTCAAATTTCTCGCATAAGCACATTTGTTTAATAGTTTTTTTTTATGATTCTGACAGGACATGGCATGAATGACAAGCGCGTCACCCGGGCCATTTCTCTGTGCAAGAGAATTGTAAGCTGTTTTTGGTACAGCTGGAAGAAAAGGAGACATCTTGCTGAAGTCCAGATTCAGCTGGGTCTGCCAAGCCACCAACTCATAACCGAGTCTGCCACACGCTGGGGATCAAGGCAGCAGATGATAGAGAGAGTCCTGGAGCAGGAAGGAGCACTGGCCAAAGTCCTGTCTAATGACAAAAAGACCAGGCACCTTGTCCCTACCTGGCAGGACTTAGAGGTCCTAGAAGCAGTCCAAAAGGTCCTGAAACCTCTCCAGGACTTTACCGATGCTTTGTCAGGTGAGGAGTACGTCACTCTATCATATGTAAAACCTGTGCTGCACCTTTTTAACGACAGTCTCCTGGCATGTGATAGCGAGCTTTGCAAATCGATCAAGACCAGCATTGTTGAGTACCTCAACCGCAAGTATTCTGACCCAGCCACTACTGACCTATTGGAGATGGCTTCATTTGTGGATCCACGCTTCAGGGCCACCTATATCCCAAGTGAAAAAGTTGATGCATTGAAGCACAGAGCTGTCTTGGAGGTGGAGACGCTACTGGCTGATCAGAGCAGCTGTCAACCGCCTCACCTACGTGTGCCAACTGAGCCTGCAGATGGAGAAGCAGCAGTGGCACCAAAAGCTAAGACACTGGCAAGCTTCTTCAAGCAGCGCACAGCCACCACCACTGCGCCACCAACCAAGAGGGAGGCTATTGAAAATGAACTGTCAAGTTACTTGCAGTCAGCAAGTGTGGAGAGTGACACTGATCCCCTCAAGTGGTGGAAGGATCGTGAAGTTGTCTTTCCAGCTCTGAGCCACCTGGCAAAAAAAGTATCTCTTGGTACCAGCTACCAGTTCACCCTCCGAAAGGGTTTTCAGCTGCAGTGGCAATATCGTGACCTGCCACAGAGCATCTCTGAAGCCGGATGCCGTTGACAGGCTGGTGTTTCTCGCACAAAATCTTTAAACGAAGGAGGACACGCTTGTCTTCTAATGTCTACCTCAAGACATCATTACTGTTTATCAAAGTAAAAAAAGAGGGGGAAAATGTTTATTGAGTTGATAGTCTGTTTCTTGTGCAACTGGTTGAGGCTGTTCAGATAAGAAATTGAGTTAACAAAAAGCAAATGGTAATCTCAGGCTGATGTTTAAAAAACATTTTCTCAAACTGAGCACTTTATTTTGTTCTTTATTTATATATAATTGCTGCCCTTACTAGGGTTTGTCATATTTTATTATTTTGTAATGTTCGTTATTTGCATCTGTGGAATTGTTAGAAAGGAGAAGAAATCTGTAATTTGATTTTAATAAGCCATTTAAAGTTGTCAAACTAAAAAAAAAGTTGACTTTTCTCATAAATATATATAATATTTATTTCAGAAAAAGATAGGCCTATTTTATTTTATAGGCTATTTTTGTTTAAGATATTTTTATTTATTTAAATGTGCACCTTATGAAGCTTTGATTTCCAAAAAGGTCGCCCTGTTGTTCTACAGTGTTTATGTTTACATGTTGTTGTTATTTGAACAGCTGAGCATTTAATCTGAACCAGGTGAAGAGCCCTGTTTATTATTTATTCATTTGATTTTTCAACTGTTCACTGAAATAGCCGCTTTCAATAAAACTACTTGAGACATGTCATATCTGGCTTTGACTTTGACTGAACATTTGCTCTCACTTTGCAGAAAAAAATATCAGGATATATATCTTATATCGATATTCAGCCTAAATATATCGGGATATGACTTTTGGTCCATATCGCCCAGCCCTGCCTACCAGACATCTTCTTGAGAGAAGATAAGGTCAGAGACTCCTGTCTTACTCTCCGTCATGTTGAAATAGGTTCTCCTGTCTTAATCTCTGTCATGTTGAAATAGGTTCTCCTGTCTTACTCTCTGTCATGTTGAAATAGGTTCTCCTGTCTTACTCTCTGTCATGTTGAAATAGGTTCTCCTGTCTTACTCTCTGTCATGTTGAAATAGGTTCTCCTGTCTTACTCTCTGTCATGTTGAGATGGGTTAGTTCTTCTTGAGAGAACTAAACCAAAATTAGTCCAACTAACCCAAAATTAGTCGAAAGCCTAAGGGATTCTCTAAATAGCTCAGTCTTATCACTCAATATGAGTCAAAATCTGTCACTTCCAGGACTGCTCATTTTGTCAAAAATGAAAAAACAGGTAGAACTGGGATAGAAGCTGTTCTAGAACCTGTGGTCCAGAAACTGATTTAACAGGCAGATAGAACTGGGATAGAAGCTGTTCTAGAACCTGTGGTCCAGAAACTGATTTAACAGGCAGATAGAACTGGGATAGAAGCTGTTCTAGAACCTGTGGTCCAGAAACTGATTTAACAGGCAGATAGAACTGGGATAGAAGCTGTTCTAGAACCTGTGGTCCAGAAACTGATTTAACAGGCAGATAGAACTGGGATAGAAGCTGTTCTAGAACCTGTGGTCCAGAAACTGATTTAACAGGCAGATAGAACTGGGATAGAAGCTGTTCTAGAACCTGTGGTCCAGAAACTGATTTAACAGGCAGATAGAACTGGGATAAAAGCTGTTCTAGAACCTGTGGTCCAGAAACTGATTTAACAGGCAGATAGAACTGGGATAGAAGCTGTTCTAGAACCTGTGGTCCAGAAACTGATTTAACAGGCAGATAGAACTGGGATAGAAGCTGTTCTAGAACCTGTGGTCCAGAAACTGATTTAACAGGCAGATAGAACTGGGATAGAAGCTGTTCTAGAACCTGTGGTCCAGAAACTGATTTAACAGGCAGGTAGAACTGGGATAGAAGCTGTTCTAGAACCTGTGGTCCAGAAACTGATTTAACATGCAGATAGAACTGGGATAGAAGCTGTTCTAGAACCTGTGGTCCAGAAACTGATTTAACATGCAGATAGAACTGGGATAGAAGCTGTTCTAGAACCTGTGGTCCAGAAACTGATTTAACAGGCAGATAGAACTGGGATAGAAGCTGTTCTAGAACCTGTGGTCCAGAAAGTGATTTAACCCTTCACGCGTGAGTTCCAAATATCTCTATCGGTCGCCCCAGCGTGAGTTCCTAATATCTCTATCGGTCGCCCCAGCGTGAGTTCCTAATATCTCTATCGGTCGCCCCAGCGTGAGTTCCTAATATCTCTATCGGTCGCCCCAGCGTGAGTTCCTAATATCTCTATCGGTCGCCCCAGCGTGAGTTCCTAATATCTCTATCGGTCGCCCCAGCGTGAGTTCCTAATATCTCTATCGGTCGCCCCAGCGTGAGTTTTTTATACTCGTGATGTTAGAATGTTCTCTCCATTCCAGAATGTGATTGTTACGTCACAGTGCATTTAATCCGCGCTGCCCTCAAACCAAAGCACGCAGACTGTTTTTATTTATAGGCTGTTTTCAAACTTCAATTTCAAATGTTTTTCTTAACAAGTTTTTATTTTCTAAGAACAGTTTGAATTGAGGTGTGTTCCGGCTCCTCATTCATTCACATAAAAATAGTCTCTTTTTTTTTTACTTTTGCGGACAATTAAATTTTTGGGACATTTCTGACCGGGACAAAATTCCCCAAGCACTTTCCAATTGTTTGTGCAGTTCAAGTCTGCAGACATTTGCTCATCTCCCGTCAGAACAGGATCTGCACACGTGTTGACATTTTCCATCTGTTGCCCTCATTGTTTTCCTTACTAATAATAACTTTGGAAATGTGTGCGTTTCTATCAAAGTAAGTGCATTATTACGTTGTAATAGTTTATGTATGTCGTTTCTATTGTAGCATAATAGATTTGTGTATATTCTTTATAACCGCGGACACGTGAGGTAACGTTACTCATTTTATAACCTTTATGGTGTTATATTCAATCGTGCTTAGGTAGCTAGCTACATTTTTCTATCAGCTCTGTAAAACAATGCTAATTGCGTCAGAGAAGTATTATCTTGTGTTGTATTTTGAAGCTACATGGCCTTATGACTCCCTAGTGGCGCAGCGGTCAAAGGCACTGCACATCAGTGCTAGAGACGTCACTACAGACTCCCTGGTTCAAATCCAGGCTGTATCACAACTGGCTGTGATTGGGAGTCCCATAGGGCAGCGCACAATTGGCCCAGCGTTGTCCGAGTTTGGCCGGTGTAGGCCGTCATAGGTAAATAATAATTAGTTGTTAAATGACTTGCCTAGTTAAATAAAATAAAACATATGACCATGGTTTGTTTATTTGGTCTATTCAGCATGGCTCTGTTCTGCCCTGCCTTGCCCCCTTGTGGAGCTCAAAAGTTACTTTCTTACTGTTATAACTCAAATCTGTGATTTTGTCAATGCAATAAACTATTTTTATGTTATTTGTAATATTGTTTTATTGCTATATCCTTATATTGTATTCTAATGAATAATTCCTCTTTATTCTGTACTTTCAGAAACCACAAACAGTATTTGCCAATATCATAACTGGAACTGGACATCTTTCCAGCTGAAGATTGAGGACAGCTTTTGTATGCTAACGTTCTCTCCTTAACAGTTTTACTGGATGGAAACACAGCAAGAAAACACATAGGCCAATATGTAATAGTCGTCTATTTTATTGAAGTATTGGTAGTTGGTTCAACAACAACTTGTTTTACTAGACGACAAAAAAAATGGAATATGCATAACCCATATTTAATATTCATGCAGTGACTGAACAACAACTGCATTTCCACCCCCACCTCTAAAGGCATAGTATCATGGCAGGTCACCTGTCAAGTCACCTGTCAGGTCAGTCAGTCACTTATTGCTGCAGATGTGCTCAATAATGCTTGAGCATGTGATACTCCTCAAAGCATGGTGAAATACATAGAGGTGTATCACAAGCTAAACACATGTATTTTGTCATCTTCCTCTGCTTACTTCTCCTGGCGCCAGACAGGCAGACTTTGCAGTGCCTCCGTGTGCGACTACCTTGAGCAGCAGTTTGAGGGACTTTGCAGGGAAAATGCCGTGCAGTGAGGCGTAGGGGATTGTCTACAGCAGGGCGACCCCCCCCCCCCCCCCCCCCAGTGGAGGGGCGCCGAAGGGTGTGGTGCTCCTCCAACAGCTCTCTCATGAGGTTCTCTCTGTATTTTTGGTAGGTAATTACTTTACCTATGAGGGAGTGGGGAGGATGAGGAAAGTTAGAGGATGATGAGGCAGTGGGTAGGTTGGTGAGATATTGTCACTGTAATTGCATAATGGATTTGTATGTGAACTGTACATCCAATTACAAAGGGTGTGGTGCTCCTCTCTGTATTGAGCTAGGGCTGGGCGATATGGACCAGAAGTCATTTCCCGATATATTTAGGCTGAATATCGATATAAGATATATATCCCGATATTTTTTTCTGCAAAGTGAGAGCAAATGTTCAGTCAAAGTCAAAGCCAGATATGACATGTCTCAAGTAGTTTTATTGAAAGCGGCTATTTCAGTGAACAGTTGAAAAATCAAATGAATAAATAATAAACAGGGCTCTTCACCTGGTTCAGATTAAATGCTCAGCTGTTCAAATAACAACAACATGTAAACATAAACACTGTAGAACAACAGGACGACCTTTTTTTGAAATCAAAGCTCCATAAGGTGAACATTTAAATAAATACAAATATCTTAAACAAAAATAGCCTATAAAATAAAATAGGCCTATCTTTTTCTGAAATAAATATTATATATATTTATGAGAAAAGTCAACTTTTTTTTTGTTTGACAACTTTAAATGGCTTATTAAAATCAAATTACAGATTTCTTCTCCTTTCTAACAAATCCACAGATGCAAATAACGAACATTACAAAATAATAAAATATGACAAACCCTAGTAAGGGCAGCAATTATATATAAATAAAGAACAAAATAAAGTGCTCAGTTTGAGAAAATGTGTTTTAAACATCAGCCTGAGATTACCATTTGCTTTTTGTTAACTCAATTTCTTATCTGAACAGCCTCAACCAGTTGCACAAGAAACAGACTATCAACTCAATAAACATTTTCCCCCTCTTTTTTTACTTTGATAAACAGTAATGCTGTCTTGAGGTAGACATTAGAAGACAAGCGTGTCCTCCTTCGTTTAAAGATTTTGTGCGAGAAACACCAGCCTGTCAACGGCATCCGGCTTCAGAGATGCTCTGTGGCAGGTCACGATATTGCCACTGCAGCTGAAAACCCTTTCGGAGGGTGAACTGGTAGCTGGTAGCAAGAGATACTTTTTTTGCCAGGTGGCTCAGAGCTGGAAAGACAACTTCATGATCCTTCCACCACTTGAGGGGATCAGTGTCACTCTCCACACTTGCTGACTGCAAGTAACTTGACAGTTCATTTTCAATAGCCTCCCTCTTGGTTGGTGGCGCAGTGGTGGTGGCTGTGCGCTGCTTGAAGAAGCTTGCCAGTGTCTTAGCTTTTGGTGCCACTGCTGCTTCTCCATCTGCAGGCTCAGTTGGCACACGTAGGTAAGGCGGTTGACAGCTGCTCTGATCAGCCAGTAGCGTCTCCACCTCCAAGACAGCTCTGTGCTTCAATGCATCAACTTTTTCACTTGGGATATAGGTGGCCCTGAAGCGTGGATCCACAAATGAAGCCATCTCCAATAGGTCAGTAGTGGCTGGGTCAGAATACTTGCGGTTGAGGTACTCAACAATGCTGGTCTTGATCGATTTGCAAAGCTCGCTATCACATGCCAGGAGACTGTCGTTAAAAAGGTGCAGCACAGGTTTTACATATGATAGAGTGACGTACTCCTCACCTGACAAAGCATCGGTAAAGTCCTGGAGAGGTTTCAGGACCTTTTGGACTGCTTCTAGGACCTCTAAGTCCTGCCAGGTAGGGACAAGGTGCCTGGTCTTTTTGTCATTAGACAGGACTTTGGCCAGTGCTCCTTCCTGCTCCAGGACTCTCTCTATCATCTGCTGCCTTGATCCCCAGCGTGTGGCAGACTCGGTTATGAGTTGGTGACTTGGCAGACCCAGCTGAATCTGGACTTCAGCAAGATGTCTCCTTTTCTTCCAGCTGTACCAAAAACAGCTTACAATTCTCTTGCACAGAGAAATGGCCCGGGTGACGCGCTTGTCATTCATGCCATGTCCTGTCAGAAACATAAAAAAAACTATTAAACAAATGTGCTTATGCGAGAAAATTTGACTCTGTTTTCACTTTAACACACTCATACAACTAAGTGCTTTCCAAAATCAAGCTTTAGAAATATTCTACATTAATATTTTCTTGTTTCATAGTTTATTTTTTTAATCAACGCCAGTCCTAATCATAAATATCAAATATTATATTCATTTATTTTGTGAATTTGAATCCTGTAAGTGATTTTTATGTATTATTATTTGTGTATAATTTATAAATGATGACTATACTGTATGTACATTTACTGATGTTTCGTTCTTGTTGTTGTTCTTAGTATTTATGCTTAGTATTTAATGCTACTTCATATTTCTACTCCACTAAAAACTCCACAATGTTTAGGCCTACCTACGTGTCAACATTAGTTTCTAGTTACTTTGCAGTTGGCTCTTCAATCCAGAGAAAAAACTATAGTCTATCATAATAACTAAATATGTTACCTTGATGATATCAACAGGCTAACCAGCAATTTAAAGTCATAATTACCTCACCTTTACCAGCTGTAACATTAAAGTGGTAAACACATCAATGCATCACTAATTCTTATCCAATAACCTAATAAATATGGTTCTGAAATCTACCATCCTGTATTGTAAGGGATTTTACTTTTAGCACTTTATGTTTTGTGTTTTATTAATCCATTTTTTGGCCAAGACAGCAGCATAAAACAAAACAAGTTGCAGACAGACACAAAGGAAAAATAATGAAAAACTAATATTTGAATATGTTTTTTTCTTTAAAGTAAAATATGTGAATACTCCTTAATAAAACACTGCACTCCCCAATAGCCAAGTGTAGTCTGACCGAAGCACTGCATCCTCATCGTTCAGCTCCACCGCTCTGACCACGTCGCTCCCGTTGGCGGTTGTTATAGCAACCGGATGCTTTTCTTGGAGTTTCCCAGCTTGCGTCCTGCGAGGCCTCAGCTATATGCTCACCGGTGTGATCCTGGGGGGAAATAACTTGTTTTGGAGACACGACGCTGTTTTCATCTCCCCCAGTCGTTGAATGAAGTGAACATGTCACGCTTCATGTAAAGGCTCACATTGTCCTGCTCGACCACATATCGCTGGTCAACGCCAAAATGGGTCCCGTTAGCGAGCCGGTCAGCAAGGCTCTGCCTGACTTCAGTGGACATTTGTGGCAGTGCTTCTCGTGTAAAGTAGTTGGGAAGCTCATATCTCGGGTCCATAGTTTTCAGTAGCTTTTTTGAATCCGACTTGTTCCACAGTTGCAACAGGGACCATATCTTTAGCAATGTGATAGGACACCGCTGTAGTTATAGTACACCACTTGCCAATTTTCTTTTCATAAAGGCTCACTGCGGGAAAATGAAGTTTGCAGTGAGCTTTGTTTCGGGGCTTTTTCGGGTTGTCGACGGCTTGCGGCTGGGGCTTCTGCAGCGCGCAGTTTCACACACTCTTCGTATTGCAGTTTGTGCCACTGTTTTAGGTGGTGAAAAAGATTTGTAGTGCTTCCACCCCTGGCTGTAACTTTTTTTATGGCACTGCCTACATATAACGTGATTTTGTTGCTCATCTGATACTTTGAATCCGAACCATCTCCAAATGACTGAGCCAATGCTTTTTCTTTTACTAACCAATTCCTCGTCAAAACGCTCCGCAGACGCTGTTGCTTCCTCCATGTTTGTTGAAGTGTCTGTTCCTGCCCCTCCGCCCTCTATGCATGAAAGAGGAGGCGCGGGGAGCAGCGCAGAGAGCTCCGGGTCTGCAGCTTGCTTGGAGCAAGAATCAAAGCGCAAATTTCAACTATATCGATATATGCGAAATGGTCTAATTTCATATCACATTTAAAATATATATCGATATATTTTTTTATATCGATATATCGCCCAGCCCTAGTCAGGCTGATAAGAACAATTCTTATTTTGTATAACGGGTCACTTACGCTTCAAACACACCGACTGCGTCATTGCATCACTGCTACGTAACATTTTGCGCAGCTACGCAACTATACTGACGCTTCGAACACACCGACTGCGTCATTGCATCACTGCTACGTAACATTTTGCGCAGCTAGGCAACTATACTGATGCAGGCACCTTTTGCAGATGGTCGCATGCGGTTGTACACATGGAGGAGAGAATCATTTTCGCAGTATCCTCAAAACCGTGTCTTTTTGACACAACTGCTGACAGCTACAGGGACATAAACACAAAAAATGCTGCTTGGAGACAAGTGTCCACGATAGTAGGATTGCCAGGTCAGTTTAGTAGTGAGCACGTGCTAGATGTGGCTAGTTAGCTAGCTAGCTAACCTAGCTTGCTAACCTAGCCAATGAGGTGTGTGTGTGTGAAAGAAATAGTCAAATAAATTATGCTAGTTACTACCCCTGATAACTTTACCAAATAATCATGTTTGAAAGAGTGAGTGTGTATGTCATAAATAGTCCTAGAAATGGTAGATACTACTGTACCCCTGATAATTTGGTCAGATAACCGTGTGTGTGTCTATGTGTACAGTAGGTGACATATCCATGATAGCTATCTAATAACTATAGGTATGCTAGGTAATGGTTTGGCTTATCATGTCTATGTAGAAGAAGACTGGAGGAGGAAGTGGAGAGGACTCAGGGACAGGTATCAGAGAGAGAGAAGGACAGAGAAAGAGAAGAAGAGGTCTGGGTCAGCAGCTTCAGGCCAGCAGCCTTGGTGCTTCTGCCACATTCTTTCTTTTCTGGATCCATTTATTGTGCCTAGGGCAACGAGTGGCAATTTTACAGCCAGACCCTCTACTACATCATCCACAAGTGTTGTCCCCACCGGTGCATCAAGACCCTCAATGTCACCTACAACTGCGACCATCGCCTCCACCGCTGCAGCGAGACCCTCTACAATGTCTACATCATCCACGAGTATCACCACCATCGGTGCAGCGAGACCCTCTACAATGTCTACATCATCCACGAGTATCACCACCATCGGTGCAGCGAGACCCTCTACAATGTCTACATCATCCACGAGTATCACCACCATCGGTGCTGCGAGATCCTCTACTCTACAATGTCTACATCATCCACAAGTATCACCACCATCGGTGCAGCCATGGAAGACGATGAAATGGAGGAAGCACCTCTGGATCTAGGACCACCTGAGATTATTATGAACCTCACGGAAGTGACCACTGAGGACCTCGTTGAACAGGATGTGGCCGTGGAGACAAACAGAGAGAGAAACGAAGAGGAACAACGTCACACCAGGCGTCATCGAAGGTTCCAGATCCACTCAACTCATTTCAGCAGAGGCTCCTCCAAGCCGTCGAGAGGGATGCAGCCCAACCTGATGCTCACAGGAAGGAGGATGAAGAGACCCTCTTTGCCATGAGCCTGGTGCCACAACCCTGAAGAGGCTGCCTCAGCAAAGAAAAGCAGCAGTCAAAGTTAAAATGGATCAGCTGCTTTTCCAAGCCGAGTTCAATGGTACGTTTTTTTCCTTCTCCACATCACAGGTAGTGTCATAAGTGTTGCCACAGTGAAGTAGGTCATTCTTTACAGTATAGTCATGTAGGCTAATTGGTATTTCAGATCAAAGGATTAATATGAGGCAAATGTACAGCTGTTGTTTCTAGGTTAGAAAATATCCCTAAACAACAGTTTACTGTCTAAATATTTTCCTGTCATATTCATCTTTATCTCTGAAATACAAATTCCATGAGTAAACAGCAAGTATTACCAACTTTACTGCACTGTTCCAATATTTATGCCTCTAACTACACTATACAAGCAGTATTTAATTAACATAAATCTCACCTTTTATGGTTTTCTATTATGTTAAGCTTGTATGTGTTGTTTTTCTCTTCCCTTCCAGAGATGGAGTCCATTTAGCCGAGCAGCTCACAGGAAGGACAGGAAGAGGAGAGGAGTTGTCTGGTTGTTGTTCCCTTCCAGAGATGGAGTCCATTTAGCCGAGCAGCTCACAGGAAGGACAGGAAGAGGAGAGGAGTTGTCTGGTTGTTGTTCCCTTCCAGAGATGGAGTCCATTTAGCCGAGCAGCTCACAGGAAGGACAGGAAGAGGAGAGGAGTTGTCTGGTTGTTGTTCCCTTCCAGAGATGGAGTCCATTTAGCCGAGCAGCTCACAGGAAGGACAGGAAGAGGAGAGGAGTTGTCTGGTTGTTGTTCCCTTCCAGAGATGGAGTCCATTTAGCCGAGCAGCTCACAGGAAGGACAGGAAGAGGAGAGGAGTTGTCTGGTTGTTGTTCCCTTCCAGAGATGGAGTCCATTTAGCCGAGCAGCTCACAGGAAGGACAGGAAGAGGAGAGGAGTTGTCTGGTTGTTGTTCTTCCCTTCCAGAGATGGAGTCCATTTAGCCGAGCAGCTCACAGGAAGGACAGGAAGAGGAGAGGAGTTGTCTGGTTGTTTCTTCCCTTCCAGAGATGGAGTCCATTTAGCCGAGCAGCTCACAGGAAGGACAGGAAGAGGAGAGGAGTTGTCTGGTTGTTGTTCTTCCCTTCCAGAGATGGAGTCCATTTAGCCGAGCAGCTCACAGGAAGGACAGGAAGAGGAGAGGAGTTGTCTGGTTGTTGTTCTTCCCTTCCAGAGATGGAGTCCATTTAGCCGAGCAGCTCACAGGAAGGACAGGAAGAGGAGAGGAGTTGTCTGGTTGTTCTTCCCTTCCAGAGATGGAGTCCATTTAGCCGAGCAGCTCACAGGAAGGACAGGAAGAGGAGAGGAGTTGTCTGGTTGTTGTTCCCTTCCAGAGATGGAGTCCATTTAGCCGAGCAGCTCACAGGAAGGACAGGAAGAGGAGAGGAGTTGTCTGGTTGTTGTTCCCTTCCAGAGATGGAGTCCATTTAGCCGAGCAGCTCACAGGAAGGACAGGAAGAGGAGAGGAGTTGTCTGGTTGTTCTTCCCTTCCAGAGATGGAGTCCATTTAGCCGAGCAGCTCACAGGAAGGACAGGAAGAGGAGAGGAGTTGTCTGGTTGTTGTTCTTCGCCGAGCAGCTCACAGGAAGGACAGGAAGAGGAGAGGAGTTGTCTGGTTGTTGTTCCCTTCCAGAGATGGAGTCCATTTAGCCGAGCAGCTCACAGGAAGGACAGGAAGAGGAGAGGAGTTGTCTGGTTGTTGTTCCCTTCCAGAGATGGAGTCCATTTAGCCGAGCAGCTCACAGGAAGGACAGGAAGAGGAGAGGAGTTGTCTGGTTGTTGTTCTTCCCTTCCAGAGATGGAGTCCATTTAGCCGAGCAGCTCACAGGAAGGACAGGAAGAGGAGAGGAGTTGTCTGGTTGTTGTTCCCTTCCAGAGATGGAGTCCATTTAGCCGAGCAGCTCACAGGAAGGACAGGAAGAGGAGAGGAGTTGTCTGGTTGTTGTTCTTCACCTCCCTCATTGTACCTTTCTTTTCACACACGTCTGTTCCGTTTAAATTCAGTCAATTCATAGTCATTAGTTTATAAAGTCTCGGGATAGCATTCATTATTAGTGTTACATAGATTTCTGAATTGACAGAATTGAAACTCAAACACTGAAGAATTCACAGATGCTCTTTTTGAAATGTTTACACGCACACACACCTCTTTCAATAGTTGTATTTTTTTTTAAACATTTTTTACACTTACCGGTCATGTCCTTTCCTGTACTTGAATACTTATTAAATGATGTTTTCATAGTCAGTTGTTTATTAATATCTCATTTAGACTTAATCTGCTCATTTCGTCCCTACACCTTCGCAGATCTAAGACAAGATGAAAGTAAAAACACATTCTCTTCCTAATTCATTCTTTTCCCACCTGTATTTTGTCAGGCCAGTGAACATGGTGTTAAACTGTACTATTTGTATGGACCCTAGGTTACCCTTTCCCTTAGTTATCATACTAACTGTATGTCCTATAACCTTAATTAGTGCTCCTGCTCACCTGATGTACCATGCCAGGTGTGTATAATACTGACGTTAATGAGAGAGGGAAGGGTTAAGGTGTGGTCCTGCTCACCTGATGTACCATGCCAGGTGTGTATAATACTGACGTTAATGAGAGAGGGAAGGGGTTAAGGTGTGGTCCTGCTCACCTGATGTACCATGCCAGGTGTGTATAATACTGACGTTAATGAGAGAGGGAAGGGTTAAGGTGTGGTCCTGCTCACCTGATGTACCATGCCAGGTGTGTATAATACTGACGTTAATGAGAGAGGGAAGGGGTTAAGGTGTGCTCCTGCTCACCTGATGTACCATGCCAGGTGTGTATAATACTGACGTTAATGAGAGAGGGAAGGGGTTAAGGTGTGGTCCTGCTCACCTGATGTACCATGCCAGGTGTGTATAATACTGATGTTAATGAGAGAGGGAAGGGTTAAGGTGTGGTCCTGCTCACCTGATGTACCATGCCAGGTGTGTATAATACTGACGTTAATGAGAGAGGGAAGGGGTTAAGGTGTGGTCCTGCTCACCTGATGTACCATGCCAGGTGTGTATAATACTGACGTTAATGAGAGAGGGAAGGGGTTAAGGTGTGGTCCTGCTCACCTGATGTACCATGCCAGGTGTGTATAATACTGACGTTAATGAGAGAGGGAAGGGGTTAAGGTGTGGTCCTGCTCACCTGATGTACCATGCCAGGTGTGTATAATACTGACGTTAATGAGAGAGGGAAGGGTTAAGGTGTGGTCCTGCTCACCTGATGTACCATGCCAGGTGTGTATAATACTGACGTTAATGAGAGAGGGAAGGGGTTAAGGTGTGGTCCTGCTCACCTGATGTACCATGCCAGGTGTGTATAATACTGACGTTAATGAGAGAGGGAAGGGGTTAAGGTGTGGTCCTGCTCACCTGATGTACCATGCCAGGTGTGTATAATACTGACGTTAATGAGAGAGGGAAGGGGTTAAGGTGTGGTCCTGCTCACCTGATGTACCATGCCAGGTGTGTATAATACTGACGTTAATGAGAGAGGGAAGGGTTAAGGTGTGGTCCTGCTCACCTGATGTACCATGCCAGGTGTGTATAATACTGACGTTTTAAGGTGTGGTCCTGCTCACCTGATGTACCATGCCAGGTGTGTATAATACTGACGTTAATGAGAGAGGGAAGGGGTTTTAAGGTGTGGTCCTGCTCACCTGATGTACCATGCCAGGTGTGTATAATACTGACGTTAATGAGAGAGGGAAGGGGTTAAGGTGTGGTCCTGCTCACCTGATGTACCATGCCAGGTGTGTATAATACTGACGTTAATGAGAGAGGGAAGGGGTTAAGGTGTGGTCCTGCTCACCTGATGTACCATGCCAGGTGTGTATAATACTGACGTTAATGAGAGAGGGAAGGGGTTAAGGTGTGGTCCTGCTCACCTGATGTACCATGCCAGGTGTGTATAATACTGACGTTAATGAGAGAGGGAAGGGGTTAAGGTGTGGTCCTGCTCACCTGATGTACCATGCCAGGTGTGTATAATACTGACGTTAATGAGAGAGGGAAGGGGTTTTAAGGTGTGGTCCTGCTCACCTGATGTATTAAGGTGTGGTCCTGCTCACCTGATGTACCATGCCAGGTGTGTATAATACTGACGTTAATGAGAGAGGGAAGGGGTTAAGGTGTGGTCCTGCTCACCTGATGTACCATGCCAGGTGTGTATAATACTGACGTTAATGAGAGAGGGAAGGGGTTAAGGTGTGGTCCTGCTCACCTGATGTACCATGCCAGGTGTGTATAATACTGACGTTAATGAGAGAGGAAGGGGTTAAGGTGTGGTCCTGCTCACCTGATGTACCATGCCAGGTGTGTATAATACTGACGTTAATGAGAGAGGGAAGGGGTTAAGGTGTGGTCCTGCTCACCTGATGTACCATGCCAGGTGTGTATAATACTGACGTTAATGAGAGAGGGAAGGGGTTAAGGTGTGGTCCTGCTCACCTGATGTACCATGCCAGGTGTGTATAATACTGACGTTAATGAGAGAGGGAAGGGGTTAAGGTGTGGTCCTGCTCACCTGATGTACCATGCCAGGTGTGTATAATACTGACGTTAATGAGAGAGGGAAGGGGTTAAGGTGTGGTCCTGCTCACCTGATGTACCATGCCAGGTGTGTATAATACTGACGTTAATGAGAGAGGGAAGGGGTTAAGGTGTGGTCCTGCTCACCTGATGTACCATGCCAGGTGTGTATAATACTGACGTTAATGAGAGAGGGAAGGGGTTAAGGTGTGGTCCTGCTCACCTGATGTACCATGCCAGGTGTGTATAATACTGACGTTAATGAGAGAGGGAAGGGGTTAAGGTGTGGTCCTGCTCACCTGATGTACCATGCCAGGTGTGTATAATACTGACGTTAATGAGAGAGGGAAGGGGTTAAGGTGTGGTCCTGCTCACCTGATGTACCATGCCAGGTGTGTATAATACTGACGTTAATGAGAGAGGGAAGGGTTAAGGTGTGGTCCTGCTCACCTGATGTACCATGCCAGGTGTGTATAATACTGACGTTAATGAGAGAGGGAAGGGGTTAAGGTGTGGTCCTGCTCACCTGATGTACCATGCCAGGTGTGTATAATACTGACGTTAATGAGAGAGGGAAGGGGTTAAGGTGTGGTCCTGCTCACCTGATGTACCATGCCAGGTGTGTATAATACTGATGTTAATGAGAGAGGGAAGGGTTAAGGTGTGGTCCTGCTCACCTGATGTACCATGCCAGGTGTGTATAATACTGACGTTAATGAGAGAGGGAAGGGGTTAAGGTGTGGTCCTGCTCACCTGATGTACCATGCCAGGTGTGTATAATACTGACGTTAATGAGAGAGGGAAGGGGTTAAGGTGTGGTCCTGCTCACCTGATGTACCATGCCAGGTGTGTATAATACTGACGTTAATGAGAGAGGGAAGGGGTTAAGGTGTGGTCCTGCTCACCTGATGTACCATGCCAGGTGTGTATAATACTGACGTTAATGAGAGAGGGAAGGGGTTTTAAGGTGTGGTCTTCACTCCCAAATGTCACTTAAATATAGCTTCCAAATGAAGAGAGACAATGATGCATAAAGTCATCTGGGGGAAAAAATGATATTTTATGGACAACGGTGGATGGTTCTTAAAATAACCTTTGTGTTATTGGGCTCTTCAAAGAGCTGTTTCCCTCCACGGCAAACTGCCATGGAACTTCACCTGCTGGCGATGAGAAGTAGGTGGTCAGCTTCTCCCTCACCTGGAGTGCCTGTCTGGGGGCGTTGTTGGCACCTGCCCTGGTGACATCAGGTAGGTGACCATTTGGCGTGCCCATCTCCATCCGGAGCGGCTCCTGGAATGACCTCTGCAGGTAGTTGTGGAGAACACGTGGCCTTCACGCAGGCATCGACATTTGAGGGGCTGAGACCAAGCACTCTCCGATACATTCTCCACCGGGCTGCCAGAATCCCAAAGGCGCATTCAACAACTAACCTTGCCCTGGACAGTCGTTTGTTAAAGATCCTTACAGGCTTTGGCAGCTGGCGTCCAGCGTAGGGCCTCATGAGGTTGGGTCTTAAAGGGAAGGCCTCGTCGCCGACGACGACGTGAGGAACAGGTCCCAGGTCTTCAGCCCCAGGGAGTGATGCAGGTGGTGGAATCTCCAGGGTGCCATCCTGAAGTGCCTGGCCAAAGGCAGAGTCCCGGAGGGTCCCGCCATCACTTCCCATAAGCACCAACATCGACAACACGGAAACAGTAGAGGCCATCTACTACAGCCAAGAGTACAACTTAATATGTACCCTTGTACACATTGTACAATTTACAATGTGACCCAGTTCAATGGGTCTGAACAGACCTGGGGGATGTCAGACATGAAGATGTCTAAACACAACTGGAATATCATTAGTTTGTGATTCATTGTTAATGGATTTTCAATCAGGAACACAGAGGAACAACTTGACAACATAACAATGTGTGGGTGGGTGGAGATCTAATATTGTTTTGTGACAAACACTAAAGCATGATATTCTAATAAATCTACACCCTATTCCCTACGTAGAACACTACTTTAGACCTGGTCAGAAGCACCGTAGTGCACTACGTAGGGAATAGGGAACCATTTGGAACAGAGACCAGTAATTCCCCTGAATATCTTTCTCTTCCTCATCTGGTTTCTTTATTAACAGCCCTTCACTCCTCCCCTCTTCCTCTTCCTCCCTTTTCATTCTATTCTATCAGCCACACCACTAGCTCACCTCCACACAATCCATTTACAAGTTAAAGACACACCTTGGAATAAATAACAAAGGAAAACTATTACTAGATGAAGTTTAGTGTTGTATTTTTTATTTCCCATCACCATAAATCATATTTAATCACTGAACAGTAGCAGACCTAACTTCATCTGTTCCTGACTCTGGATAGTGGATTAAAAAGACCATCAATCTCCAATGATATTAAAGTACTATTCTGAACATTACTGATATACTGAGTGGCAAGTCCAGATATCTGCTGGTTTTATTGTTTGGTCAATAGCACCACCTGCTGGACAGGTTTAATGTTGCTGGACTGAGCAGTATGGGAGGATGAAAGATGACACATTTAGGGCCGGTTTCCTGGACATCTACATTGAACACGCTTTTTAGTCCAGGACTAGGATTAATCTGTGTCTGGGAAACCAGTCCATATCAATGGTTCTGAGAAAACATATCAATGGTTCTGAATGACAACCAATATACATCATCAACACCAGACATCATTATTCATGGAAATGTACATTGTATTTTATCAAATATGAAAACCTTAAATCTCTTCAAATTCAAATCAGTCAGAAAATAAGGATCGTACAGACTACACCAGCATGACTAGTATCTATGTGGACCCTACTACAGTTTAACCAGCTCAGCTATAGACTACACCAGCATGACTAGTATCTATGTGGACCCTACTACAGTTTAACCAGCTCGGCTATAGACTACACCAGCATGACTAGTATCTATGTGGACCCTACTACAGTTTAACCAGCTCGGCTATAGACTACACCAGCATGACTAGTATCTATGTGGACCCTACTACAGTTTAACCAGCTCAGCTATAGACTACACCAGCATGACTAGTATCTATGTGGACCCTACTACAGTTTAACCAGCTCAGCTATAGACTACACCAGCACGACTAGTATCTATGTGGACCCTACTACAGTTTAACCAGCTCAGCTATAGACTACACCAGCACGACTAGTATCTATGTGGACCCTACTACAGTTTAACCAGCTCAGCTATAGACTACACCAGCATGACTAGTATCTATGTGGACCCTACTACAGTTTAACCAGCTCAGCTATAGACTACACCAGCATGACTAGTATCTATGTGGACCCTACTACAGTTTAACCAGCTCAGCTATAGACTACACCAGCATGACTAGTATCTATGTGGACCCTACTACAGTTTAACCAGCTCAGCTATAGACTACACCAGCATGACTAGTATCTATGTGGACCCTACTACAGTTTAACCAGCTCAGCTATAGACTACACCAGCATGACTAGTATCTATGTGGACCCTACTACAGTTTAACCAGCTCAGCTATAGACTACACCAGCATGACTAGTATCTATGTGGACCCTACTACAGTTTAACCAGCTCAGCTATAGACTACACCAGCATGACTAGTATCTATGTGGACCCTACTACAGTTTAACCAGCTCAGCTATAGACTACACCAGCATGACTAGTATCTATGTGGACCCTACTACAGTTTAACCAGCTCAGCTATAGACTACACCAGCATGACTAGTATCTATGTGGACCCTACTACAGTTTAACCAGCTCAGCTATAGACTACACCAGCATGACTAGTATCTATGTGGACCCTACTACAGTTTAACCAGCTCAGCTATAGACTACACCAGCATGACTAGTATCTATGTGGACCCTACTACAGTTTAACCAGCTCAGCTATAGACTACACCAGCATGACTAGTATCTATGTGGACCCTACTACAGTTTAACCAGCTCAGCTATAGACTACACCAGCACGACTAGTATCTATGTGGACCCTACTACAGTTTAACCAGCTCAGCTATAGACTACACCAGCACGACTAGTATCTATGTGGACCCTACTACAGTTTAACCAGCTCAGCTATAGACTACACCAGCACGACTAGTATCTATGTGGACCCTACTACAGTTTAACCAGCTCAGCTATAGACTACACCAGCACGACTAGTATCTATGTGGACCCTACTACAGTTTAACCAGCTCAGCTATAGACTACACCAGCATGACTAGTATCTATGTGGACCCTACTACAGTTTAACCAGCTCAGCTATAGACTACACCAGCATGACTAGTATCTATGTGGACCCTACTACAGTTTAACCAGCTCAGCTATAGACTACACCAGCATGACTAGTATCTATGTGGGCCCTGCTACAGTTTAACCAGCTCAGCTACAGACTACACCAGCATGACTAGTATCTATGTGGGCCCTACTACAGTTTAACCAGCTCAGCTATAGACTACACCAGCACGACTAGTATCTATGTGGACCCTACTACAGTTTAACCAGCTCAGCTATAGACTACACCAGCACGACTAGTATCTATGTGGACCCTACTACAGTTTAACCAGCTCAGCTATAGACTACACCAGCATGACTAGTATCTATGTGGACCCTACTACAGTTTAACCAGCTCAGCTATAGACTACACCAGCACGACTAGTATCTATGTGGACCCTACTACAGTTTAACCAGCTCAGCTATAGACTACACCAGCATGACTAGTATCTATGTGGACCCTACTACAGTTTAACCAGCTCAGCTATAGACTACACCAGCATGACTAGTATCTATGTGGACCCTACTACAGTTTAACCAGCTCAGCTATAGACTACACCAGCATGACTAGTATCTATGTGGACCCTACTACAGTTTAACCAGCTCAGCTATAGACTACACCAGCATGACTAGTATCTATGTGGACCCTACTACAGTTTAACCAGCTCAGCTATAGACTACACCAGCATGACTAGTATCTATGTGGACCCTACTACAGTTTAACCAGCTCAGCTATAGACTACACCAGCATGACTAGTATCTATGTGGACCCTACTACAGTTTAACCAGCTCAGCTATAGACTACACCAGCATGACTAGTATCTATGTGGACCCTACTACAGTTTAACCAGCTCAGCTATAGACTACACCAGCATGACTAGTATCTATGTGGACCCTACTACAGTTTAACCAGCTCAGCTATAGACTACACCAGCATGACTAGTATCTATGTGGACCCTACTACAGTTTAACCAGCTCAGCTATAGACTACACCAGCATGACTAGTATCTATGTGGACCCTACTACAGTTTAACCAGCTCAGCTATAGACTACACCAGCATGACTAGTATCTATGTGGACCCTACTACAGTTTAACCAGCTCAGCTATAGACTACACCAGCATGACTAGTATCTATGTGGACCCTACTACAGTTTAACCAGCTCAGCTATAGACTACACCAGCATGACTAGTATCTATGTGGACCCTACTACAGTTTAACCAGCTCAGCTATAGACTACACCAGCATGACTAGTATCTATGTGGACCCTACTACAGTTTAACCAGCTCAGCTATAGACTACACCAGCATGACTAGTATCTATGTGGACCCTACTACAGTTTAACCAGCTCAGCTATAGACTACACCAGCATGACTAGTATCTATGTGGACCCTACTACAGTTTAACCAGCTCAGCTATAGACTACACCAGCATGACTAGTATCTATGTGGACCCTACTACAGTTTAACCAGCTCAGCTATAGACTACACCAGCATGACTAGTATCTATGTGGACCCTGCTACAGTTTAACCAGCTCAGCTACAGACTACACCAGCATGACTAGTATCTATGTGGGCCCTACTACAGTTTAACCAGCTCAGCTATAGACTACACCAGCACGACTAGTATCTATGTGGACCCTACTACAGTTTAACCAGCTCAGCTATAGACTACACCAGCATGACTAGTATCTATGTGGACCCTACTACAGTTTAACCAGCTCAGCTATAGACTACACCAGCATGACTAGTATCTATGTGGACCCTACTACAGTTTAACCAGCTCAGCTATAGACTACACCAGCATGACTAGTATCTATGTGGACCCTACTACAGTTTAACCAGCTCAGCTATAGACTACACCAGCATGACTAGTATCTATGTGGACCCTACTACAGTTTAACCAGCTCAGCTATAGACTACACCAGCATGACTAGTATCTATGTGGACCCTACTACAGTTTAACCAGCTCAGCTATAGACTACACCAGCATGACTAGTATCTATGTGGACCCTACTACAGTTTAACCAGCTCAGCTATAGACTACACCAGCATGACTAGTATCTATGTGGACCCTACTACAGTTTAACCAGCTCAGCTATAGACTACACCAGCATGACTAGTATCTATGTGGACCCTACTACAGTTTAACCAGCTCAGCTATAGACTACACCAGCATGACTAGTATCTATGTGGACCCTACTACAGTTTAACCAGCTCAGCTATAGACTACACCAGCATGACTAGTATCTATGTGGACCCTACTACAGTTTAACCAGCTCAGCTATAGACTACACCAGCATGACTAGTATCTATGTGGACCCTACTACAGTTTAACCAGCTCAGCTATAGACTACACCAGCATGACTAGTATCTATGTGGACCCTACTACAGTTTAACCAGCTCAGCTATAGACTACACCAGCATGACTAGTATCTATGTGGACCCTACTACAGTTTAACCAGCTCAGCTATAGACTACACCAGCATGACTAGTATCTATGTGGACCCTACTACAGTTTAACCAGCTCAGCTATAGACTACACCAGCATGACTAGTATCTATGTGGACCCTACTACAGTTTAACCAGCTCAGCTATAGACTACACCAGCATGACTAGTATCTATGTGGACCCTACTACAGTTTAACCAGCTCAGCTATAGACTACACCAGCGTGACTAGTATCTATGTGGACCCTACTACAGTTTAACCAGCTCAGCTATAGACTACACCAGCATGACTAGTATCTATGTGGACCCTACTACAGTTTAACCAGCTCAGCTATAGACTACACCAGCATGACTAGTATCTATGTGGACCCTACTACAGTTTAACCAGCTCAGCTATAGACTACACCAGCATGACTAGTATCTATGTGGACCCTACTACAGTTTAACCAGCTCAGCTATAGACTACACCAGCATGACTAGTATCTATGTGGACCCTACTACAGTTTAACCAGCTCAGCTATAGACTACACCAGCATGACTAGTATCTATGTGGACCCTACTACAGTTTAACCAGCTCAGCTATAGACTACACCAGCATGACTAGTATCTATGTGGACCCTACTACAGTTTAACCAGCTCAGCTATAGACTACACCAGCATGACTAGTATCTATGTGGACCCTACTACAGTTTAACCAGCTCAGCTATAGACTACACCAGCATGACTAGTATCTATGTGGACCCTACTACAGTTTAACCAGCTCAGCTATAGACTACACCAGCATGACTAGTATCTATGTGGACCCTACTACAGTTTAACCAGCTCAGCTATAGACTACACCAGCATGACTAGTATCTATGTGGACCCTACTACAGTTTAACCAGCTCAGCTATAGACTACACCAGCATGACTAGTATCTATGTGGACCCTACTACAGTTTAACCAGCTCAGCTATAGACTACACCAGCATGACTAGTATCTATGTGGACCCTACTACAGTTTAACCAGCTCAGCTATAGACTACACCAGCATGACTAGTATCTATGTGGACCCTACTACAGTTTAACCAGCTCAGCTATAGACTACACCAGCATGACTAGTATCTATGTGGACCCTACTACAGTTTAACCAGCTCAGCTATAGACTACACCAGCATGACTAGTATCTATGTGGACCCTACTACAGTTTAACCAGCTCAGCTATAGACTACACCAGCATGACTAGTATCTATGTGGACCCTACTACAGTTTAACCAGCTCAGCTATAGACTACACCAGCATGACTAGTATCTATGTGGACCCTACTACAGTTTAACCAGCTCAGCTATAGACTACACCAGCGTGACTAGTATCTATGTGGACCCTACTACAGTTTAACCAGCTCAGCTATAGACTACACCAGCATGACTAGTATCTATGTGGACCCTACTACAGTTTAACCAGCTCAGCAGTACCATTATAACTATAGAGCCTAAACCCAGGATAGAGGGGCTGAGTGAATGTGGTCTGGACTCTGTGGAGGAGGGTCATTGTGTCAGAGACACTGTAGAAGGACAGAGTACCTGCCTTGTGATCCAGGTACACTCCTACTCTGGAGGACTGAGGGCCTGATACTTTAGTCTCAACATTATTGTGTCTGAAATAATAACCACCTCTATAGCACAGTAAACTCCAGGACTTGTTATTGTATCCAAATCCATTACCTGTCTCTGTTCTGTTGATGTCTTTATATGAGACTGCTGTAATAACACCACCTCTCCACTCCACCTCCCAGTAACAGCATCCAGTCAGACCCTCTCTACACAGAACCTGGTACCAGGTGGTGAATCTGTCTGGATGGTCAGGATATGGTTGGACTTGGCCTGTACAGGTCACCTTTCTGTTCCCTTCAGACAGAGAGAGGTGTGTGTGTGCTGTGTTTGGGTCCAGTGTGAGCTGACAGGAATCTGGGAGAAGAGCAGAGACCAATGAGGGGAGTCAGAACAATAAGTTAAGTCAGATACTGTATCTACCCTGTCTTTGATTAGAGCACAGCAGAGATCAAATCAGAGAAATATGAGGAGTCAGATAGATACCCAGTCTTTGATTAGATCTACTATTGCTATATATTTCTAGAGGGATTGTTAGGAGTGGCAGTAAAAAGAGACTGTTAGTTACTTCACAATAAAGAGACTCACATTGTAACAACTGTTCTCTGGTCTTGGGCTCTGGAGGCAGAACAACCTCCACTATATTCACTACAGACACACAAACACATTGACAGAGAGAGGGAATGTTATCATCATACCATATTCCACATGTATATGACTAGTAGGGAACTTTCAATGGTCTAAAGTTGATGTTCTGATTGTTTTCAACACACCTGTAGTGGAGATCTTGGTCCATTCTCCTTTAAGGAAGTCTTCTAGTTTCTCTCTCAGTTCAGACACAGTCTTACTCACATCTCCAAAGTACTGAAGAGGACGGACAACGATGCTGGGTAAGTCTGAAGATACACTGATACTGGAGAGAGACTGATAACTCTGGAGAGAGAGAGACAGAGAGAGAGAGAGAGAGAGACAGAGAGAGAGAGAGAGAGACAGAGAGAGAGACACCGAGAGAGGGACAGAGGGAAAGAGAGAGAGGGACAGAGAGAGAGATAGTGACAGAGAGAGAGAGGAGGGACAGAGATTGGAGGGACAGAGAGAGAGAGAGAGAGAGAGAGACACATAAGGGGGGACACAGACAGGGGGACAGTAGGACACAGACAGAGGGACAGGGTGACACATAGGGACACAGAGAGAGAGGGACACAGAGGGACAGAGAGAGACAGAGGGACACATAGGGACACAGAGAGAGAGGGACACAGAGGGACAGAGAGAGACAGAGGGACAGAGAGGGACAAAGAGAGAGAGGAGGGACAGAGAGAGAGAGAGGAGGGACAGAGAAAGAGAGAGAGGGACAGGGAGAGAGGGACAGAGAGAGAGAGAGAGAGGGACAGAGAGAGAGAGAGAGAGAGAGGGACAGAGAGAGAGAGGGACAGAGAGAGAGAGGGACAGAGAGAGAGAGGGACAGAGAGAGAGAGAGAGAGGGACAGAGAGAGAGAGAGAGAAAGAGGGACAGAGAGAGAGAGAGAGAAAGAGGGACAGAGAGAGAGAGAGAGAGAGGGAAGGAGGGAGAGAGGGACATAGAGAGAGAGAGGGACATAGAGAGAGGGACATAGAGAAAGAGAGAGAGAGAGAGAGAGAGAGAGAGAGACAGAGAGAGACAGAGAGAGACAGAGAGAGAGAGAGGGGAACAGACAGGACAACATAAGATGAATAGTTTCACATGAAGTTCATTTCATATCACATGTAACAAGACAGTTTAGTTACCTGGAGGAAATGGATGTGATCCTCTGTGTGTGAGAGCTGCTCCAGCTCAGTGCTTCTCTTCCTCAGCTCAGCTATCTCCTGCTTCAGTTGCTCCAGGACTCCTTCAGCTTCACTCACTTGATCCTTCTCTTGGGCTCTGATCAGCTCCTTCACCTCAGAGCTCCTTCTCTCAATGGAGCGGATCAGCTCAGTAAAGATCTGATCACTGTCCTCCACTGCTGCCTGTGCAGAGCGCTGTTGAGAGAGAGACAGAGAGGGACAGAGAGAGAGAGAGAGAGAGAGAGAGAGACAGAGAGAGAGAGACAGAGAGAGAGAGGGACAGAGAGAGAGAGGAAGGAGAGAGAGAGAGAGGGACAGAGAGAGAGAGAGAGGGACAGAGAGAGAGGGACAGAGAGAGAGGGACAGAGAGAGAGAGAGAGGGACAGAGAGAAAGAGAAGAGAGGGACAGAGAGAGAGAGGGAGAGGGACAGAGAGAGAGAGACAGAGACAGGGACAGAGAGAGAGACAGAGACAGAGAGAGAGACAGAGAGAGAGAGACAGAGGGACAGAGATAGAGAGAGGGACAGAGAGAAAGAGAAGAGAGGGACAGAGAGAGACAGAGAGGGACAGAGAGAAAGAGAAGAGAGGGACAGAGAGAGAGAGAGAGAGAGAGAGAGAGGGACAGAGAGAAAGAGAAGAGAGGGACAGAAAGAGGGACAGAGAGAGAGGGACAGAGAGAGGGAGAGACAGAGAGAGAGAGAGAGAGAGGGACAGAGAGAGAGAGGGACAGAGAGAGAGAGGGACAGAGAGAGAGAGAGAGAGAGGGACAGAGAGAGAGAGTGAGAGGGACAGAGAGAGAGAGTGAGAGGGACAGAGAGAGAGAGAGAGAGAGGGACAGAGAGAGAGAGGGACAGAGAGGGACAGAGAGAGAGAGGGACAGAGAGAGAGAGAGAGAGGGACAGAGAGAGAGAGAGAGGGACAGAGAGAGAGAGAGAGGGACAGAGAGAGAGAGAGAGGGACAGAGAGAGAGAGAGGGACAGAGAGAGAGAGAGGGACAGAGAGAGAGAGGGACAGAGAGAGAGAGAGAGGGACAGAGAGAGAGAGAGAGGGACAGAGAGAGAGAGAGAGAGGGACAGAGAGAGACAGAGACAGAGAGAGAGACAGAGAGAGAGACAGAGAGACAGAGAGAGAGAGACAGAGAGAGAGAGAGAGGGACAGAGAGAGACAGAGAGAGAGAGACAGAGAGAGAGACAGAGAGACAGAGAGAGAGAGACAGAGAGAGATAGACAGAGAGAGAGACAGAGAGAGAGAGAGACAGAGAGAGAGAGGGAGAGAGAGAAGAGAGGGACAGAGGGACAGAGAGAGAGAAGAGAGGGACAGAGAGAGAGAGACAGAGAGAGAGAGAGGGACAGAGAGAGAGAAGAGAGGGACAGAGAGAGAGGGACAGAGAGAGAGAGAAAGAGAGAGAGGGACAGAGAGATAGCAGTTAGTTAATAGTATCTCTACTTGCAAATCTTCTGCACATCTATCACTCCAGTGTTTAATTGCTAAATTGTAATTATTTCGCCACCACGGCCTATTTATTAACTTACCTCCTTTATCTTACCTCATTTACACAACTGTATATAGACTTTTCTATTGTGTTATTGACTGTACGTTTGTTTATTCCATGTGTAACTCTGTGTTGTTGTTTGTGTCACACTGCTTTGCTTTATCTTGGCCAGGTCGCAGTTGTAAATGAGAACTTGTTCTCAACTGGCCCACCTGGTTAAATAAAGGACTTGTTCTCAACTGGCCCACCTGGTTAAATAAAGGACTTGTTCTCAACTGGCCCACCTGGTTAAATAAATGACTTGTTCTCAACTGGCCCACCTGGTTAAATAAAGGACTTGTTATCAACTGGCCCACCTGGTTAAATAAAGGACTTGTTCTCAACTGGCCCACCTGGTTAAATAAAGGACTTGTTCTCAACTGGCCTACCTGGTTAAATAAAGGACTTGTTCTCAACTGGCCCACCTGGTTAAATAAAGGTGGAATAAAATAAACAGTAATGGCATTACCCTGGCAACACAGAGAAAACATGATGAACAGTCTGTCATTGTAGAAAACGGACAACCCCTCCCCAACTCCCAGGTCAACCCGAGCCAATCAGCTATTGGTGTCCAGGGCTCCATGTAATACCCTCCACTGGATGACCCCTGACCTTTCCAGCACTGGGAGCTTATAGAGCACCCTCCACCTATACCCTGCCATGCTCTCAGCCCCCACAACCCCCTGCCTCTGATGCCCCTTCCCTCCCGCTAAGCCCACCTCCGTACGGTACAGTAGCCTCTGTGCTGCTTTGAGTCAGAACGCTGCCACCCTGCTCTCCAGGTCCACCAAACCCAGTGATCAGTGGTTCCTCCCAGACCCACGGCCCAGTCACCACCCCCCCCTCCTCTCGTGTGGGTCTCAGCAGCTGCCAGGCCCTCAGTACTGCAGCATAGAAATCAGAGACCCCTGTTGTATTGAGTCTCTCAGAGACGACCTCAGAGTTGACAAGGTAAAAATCTGTTGTTCTGCCGCTGAACAAGGCAGTTAACCCACTGGTCCCCAGGAGGCCGTCATTGTAAATAGAATTTGTTCTTAACTGACCTGCCTAGTTAAATAAAGGTTTCATTAAAAAGTCTGGCAATAACTTAACTTTTCATTATTTAGACAGACTCCTCTAAATAATAAATATAATAAAATAACAAAAAAACTGTTAAATGCTAAGTACTATACATAGGTTTTATTTAAAAAATAACAATAGAACCCATTTAGTACTATAATGGTATTTACTAACATAATATTATTACTATAATAGTTTCTAAAGGGGTTCTAGGCTACCCTACCCTAGAATTAGGGTTCAGGATAAAACAGGTTATACGTAGGGTTAGAGTTTCTGTACAGCACTTTGTGACATCTGCTGATGTAAAAAGGATTTCATAAATACGTTAGATTGATTGTTAGGTTCAGGGTATTTAAAGAGATAAACTGTATGGGTTTATATCTCTCTTGCTCCTCCCTGTGGTCTTCTGTGGGAACTACATACCTCATTCACCACACTTGATAGGCTCATAATCTGAGGTAGCAACTGAGTCAGAGCTACAAATCAATGATCTCCACCTATCCATTAGGTTTACAACTCAGTGAACCTGCGCAGCATTCTCTCTATTTGATGCCTACGAACCAACAGATTTCAACACATATCAAATTACCAGTTACCATTATTAGTAGCTGTAACCTAGTTAATAATAAGTTACCTGAGGTAAACCTACAAGGATAGTTAATAATCAGTTACCTGAGGTAAACCTACAAGGTTAACGCGGGCTGGAAGAGAATTACTTCAAAACCACAGCAAACAGCTGGGACATATAGTAATATTATATATATAATATTATATCACTGGGCTCCTCTGTGCTAACAAACCCTGTGTACCACCCCTCCTCTGTTTAACCTTGAATTTCGTTCAGAAAAACACTTCCACATTTAGCAAAACGAACCAACTCTTTACGGATCTGTTCGGTGGTAATAAACGGAGGCAGATTAGACACCACTACTCTTGTCGAAATCAGCACCAACACAACCCCTCACATAAATCATACTGGTAACTAGCCGGGTAACAAGACTCACCTTTTACATTACCACAACCACCGCCTTGTTCATTCTGGATACAGAGTGTATATGTTCCTCTCCCACCTGTTCACCGACCAGGATCAATAATTCCTCCACACCATTCTCCACAACGCACCTGAAGAGACAGCGTTTCTTCTCCACTCGGTTGAGGACATCACACTACCCTACTCCCCCCTCAACTCTAACCGATAAACAGCGGAAACCAATAAACAAACCCTCCCACCATGACAAAATACATTTGGAAAATAGGCAAAAGAATAGCTGCACTCTTTACGAACGACAAAACCTCACGTTACCAACTTCTTCTTCTTCTATGGTTTAATGGCGGTCCTCAAACCAACGTTAAAGGAGCATGGCGCCTCCTACTGTGCTGGAGTGTTCAATCACGGTTTACACCATTTCTAAATCCTCCTACCTAACTCAGTACTTCTGAGAAAATAAAAAAGATCCCTACAATAGACCCTCCCCCATCCCCCAAATCCCAAGGCCAACTAACCCTACACTCATTAAAACCCACTACCCCCATTCCACTACTTTGACCCTATCTGCTCCTGCACCAGGCCAACTAACCCTACACTCATTAAAACCCACTACCCCATTCCACTACTTTGACCCTATCTGCTCCTGCACCAGGCCAACTAACCCTACACTCATTAAAACCCACTACCCCATTCCACTACTTTGACCCTATCTGCTCCTGCACCAGGCCAACTAACCCTACACTCATTAAAACCCACTACCCCCATTCCACTACTTTAACCCTATCTGCTCCTGCACCAGGCCAACTAACCCTACACTCATTAAAACCCACTACCCCCATTCCACTACTTTGACCCTATCTGCTCCTGCACCAGGCCAACTAACCCTACACTCATTAAAACCCACTACCCCCATTCCACTACTTTGACCCTATCTGCTCCTGCACCAGGCCAACTAACCCTACACTCATTAAAACACACTACCCCATTCCACTACTTTGACCCTATCTGCTCCTGCACCAGGCCAACTAACCCTACACTCATTAAAACCCACTACCCCCATTCCACTACTTTGACCCTATCTGCTCCTGCACCAGGCCAACTAACCCTACACTCATTAAAACACACTACCCCATTCCACTACTTTGACCCTATCTGCTCCTGCACCAGGCCAACTAACCCTACACTCATTAAAACCCACTACCCCCATTCCACTACTTTGACCCTATCTGCTCCTGCACCAGGCCAACTAACCCTACACTCATTAAAACCCACTACCCCCATTCCACTACTTTGACCCTATCTGCTCCTGCACCAGGCCAACTAACCCTACACTCATTAAAACCCACTACCCCATTCCACTACTTTGACCCTATCTGCTCCTGCACCAGGCCAACTAACCCTACACTCATTAAAACCCACTACCCCCATTCCACTACTTTGACCCTATCTGCTCCTGCACCAGGCCAACTAACCCTACACTCATTAAAACCCACTACCCCATTCCACTACTTTGACCCTATCTGCTCCTGCACCAGGCCAACTAACCCTACACTCATTAAAACCCACTACCCCCATTCCACTACTTTGACCCTATCTGCTCCTGCACCAGGCCAACTAACCCTACACTCATTAAAACCCACTACCCCATTCCACTACTTTGACCCTATCTGCTCCTGCACCAGGCCAACTAACCCTACACTCATTAAAACCCACTACCCCCATTCCACTACTTTGACCCCATCTGCTCCTGCACCAGGCCAACTAACCCTACACTCATTAAAACCCACTACCCCATTCCACTACTTTGACCCTATCTGCTCCTGCACCAGGCCAACTAACCCTACACTCATTAAAACCCACTACCCCCATTCCACTACTTTGACCCTATCTGCTCCTGCACCAGGCCAACTAACCCTACACTCATTAAAACCCACTACCCCATTCCACTACTTTGACCCTATCTGCTCCTGCACCAGGCCAACTAACCCTACACTCATTAAAAACCCACTACCCCCATTCCACTACTTTGACCCTATCTGCTCCTGCACCAGGCCAACTAACCCTACACTCATTAAAACCCACTACCCCATTCCACTACTTTGACCCTATCTGCTCCTGCACCAGGCCAACTAACCCTACACTCATTAAAACCCACTACCCCCATTCCACTACTTTGACCCTATCTGCTCCTGCACCAGGCCAACTAACCCTACACTCATTAAAACCCACTACCCCATTCCACTACTTTGACCCTATCTGCTCCTGCACCAGGCCAACTAACCCTACACTCATTAAAACCCACTACCCCCATTCCACTACTTTGACCCTATCTGCTCCTGCACCAGGCCAACTAACCCTACACTCATTAAAACCCACTACCCCCATTCCACTACTTTGACCCTATCTGCTCCTGCACCAGGCCAACTAACCCTACACTCATTAAAACCCACTACCCCCATCCCACTACTTTGACCCTATCTGCTCCTGCACCAGGCCAACTAACCCTACACTCATTAAAACCCACTACCCCATTCCACTACTTTGACCCTATCTGCTCCTGCACCAGGCCAACGGCCTGGGAGGACGGGACACCACCACTCAACACACCCTGGAACTCTTCTGAAGTCAAATCTAGTATGACCAAATACTTCTCTGCAGCTGCCACCAAAACATATTTTTTTTCTGTGATTTACATTCCATTTCTGCGGTACAGTTGATAACCATTTCCTATGAACACTAAGAAGCCAACCTTACTGAAGCATATATCACTGGTTGGCCCATCCCTCTGTGCTGTCACAGATCTACTACTCACAGGGATCCTCTCAGGATCCCTCAGCCTTGACCCATCCTCCTCTACTTTCTTCACTGCCTCAGCAGTGACAACCTGTTCCCAACAGTGGGGTCAGTGGGATTGGATAGGGGCCCCTCTACCTCTCTCTCTCTCTCTCTCTCTGACTGGAGGAGACAGGTGAAATGGTGTGTCTCCTCTGGTCAACAATACTCACCTTGAGAGACTCCACAGCCTGTTGGAGCTCCTTCAGCTCCTTCTCTCTCTCCTGGAATCTCTGCTGGACCTTCTGCTGACTCATCCCCAGCTGCCTCTGTGGAGAATCACTCTTCAATGAGCTATCAAGCTTTATTAGTCCAGTAGATCAATAGTATAGTAATGTGACATAGGGCCCATAGAGAGGAAGGTCTAAAAAAATGGATGGTCCATTTACTAAATGATATTTATTTGTTGCTATGTGAATGATTATAGTTTTTATGGTAGGACTACATGTATCAACAGGTTGAGACTGAACTTTGGACTCATAAAAGGGCATTCAGAATGATAATAGTGTTTGACATTATAAAATGGTGATACATTTGGAGAATCTGGGTTAACATATCTATATACTCAAGGTTTGTGTTCATATTTGTTCTGCTGAGGATTCATTTCATTTCAATGATCTCATATTCAAACAGCCTTAGTTCCTACTGTATCTTTAATTCTTTGTTTATCAGACAGTCACCAACAAGTTGTTCTGGTCTTACCTGTTTCTCAGTCCTCTCTGCTGCAGCTGACACTGTATCATGGCCTTTATGTTCATCCATTGTACACAGATAACAGATACACTGCTGATCGGTACGACAGTAAACCTCCAGCAGTTTGTCATGATGAGAGCAGATCTTCTCCTGTAGTTGTGCGGTGGCTTTGACCAGCTTGTGCTTCTTCAAAGCAGGAAATTCGTAGTGAGGTTGGAGGTGAGTCTCACAGTAAGAGGCCAGACACGCCAGACAGGACATGAGGGCTTTCTGCTTTCTGGTCCCAGTGCAGAAATCACACGCCACATCTCTAGGTCCAGCATAGCACAGAGCAGGAGGGGGAGCAGCCTGGAGTCCTGTCTTCTTCAGTTTCTCCACCAGCTCAGCCAACATGTTATTTTTACTCAGATTAGGCCTCGGACTGAAGGTCTGTCTGCACTGAGGACAGCTATAGACCCCTTTCAGAACATCCTGATCCCAGCAGCCCTCAATACAGCTCCTACAGTAACTGTGTCCACAGGGGATGGTGACTGGTTCCTTCAGTAGATCCAGACAGACAGAACAACAGAACTGGTCCTGGTCCAGCAGAACTCCCTGTTGAGCCATTTGGACGGTTGTTCACTCTCACACAGACAGACGACACAGAGACTCAGATCAGTTTCGTTTCCTCAGAAGAGAGTTTGTGAAGGGGGATGGACTTCCTGGTTCTGCCAGAGGGGTGGGGTTAGAGGGAGGGAGGGGTTAGAGGGAGGGAGGAAGAGAGAGAGGAACTGCATGCAACAGCAAGAGGGAGACAAATAGTCTTGTTCCTTGGTTAGAGCCCATAACATGGAATAAATGAAATAATGAATCTTAAAATGTGAGTTATTAGAATATAAAGGGTAACACTTTCTATGAAGTACATATTATAATTATTTTAATGACCTTTATAATGCCTTATAATACACTTATGTGTTCTAATAAGCAATAAGGCCTGAGGAGGTGTGGTATATGTAAGGATTGCGGACCTGGTGGCAGTGAAGTCAGACGCAGGAGAGCAGAGATAGGTAATAGCCGGAGCAGTTTAATACAAAACGAACCTACATGGGTACAAAACCCGATGCGCACCAGTAACAGAGTACAAGCACTTACAAACAAACAAATCCACACAAGGACATGGGGGGAACAGAGGGTTAAATACACAACAATTCATGATGGAAATGGAAACCAGATGTGTAAGAAAACAAGACAAAACAAATGGAAAATGAAAAAGTGGATCGACGATGACTAGAAGACCGGTGACGCCGACCGCCGAACAAGGAGAGGAAATGACTTCGGTGGAAGTGGTGACAGTATATGGCTAATATACAGTACCACGGCTAAGTGCTGTTTTTAGGCACGACGCAAAGCGGATTGAGAATTATGTAACACTTTCAAAAATACAATCAAATAAAAATGTTATTGGTCACATACACATATTTAGTAGATGTTATTGTGGGTGTAGTGAAATGCTTGTGTTCCTGGTTCCAACAGTGCAGTAGTATCTAACAATACACCCTAATGTAAATGTCACAGGTGTCGTAGGGTTTAGACCAAGACGCAGCGGGAAAATGTAAACTCATCTTCTTTTATTAAAGGACAAAGAACAGGCCAGTAAGGCACAAAGCTATACACAGCAACAATCTGCCACAAAACCCCCATGACTAACAAACTCCTAATTATAGGACCTTCAATCAGAGGCAACGATAACCAGCTGCCTCCAATTGAAGGCCCAACCCCAATTAACTAAACATAGAACTACAATAGACAAGACAGAACATAGAAATACACTAACATAGAACATAGACTAACAAACCCCGGACCACATAAACCAAACACCCCTCTCCCTAAATACATAGCCTGAACCACATAAACCAAACACCCCTCTACGTAAATACATAGCCCGAACCACATAAAACAAACACCCCTTTACCTAAATACATAGCCCGAACCACATAAACCAAACACCCCTTTACCTAAATACATAGCCCGAACCACATAAACCAAACACCCCTCTATGTAAATACATAGCCCGAACCACATAAAACAAACACCCCTCTACCTAAATACATAGCCCGAACCACATAAACCAAACACCCCTCTACCTAAATACATAGCCCGAACCACATAAACCAAACACCCCTCTACCTAAATACATAGCCCGAACCACATAAACCAAAAACACCCCTCTACCTAAATACATAGCCCGAACCACATAAACCAAACACCCCTCTACCTAAATACATAGCCCGAACCACATAAACCAAACACCCCTCTACCTAAATACATAGCCCGAACCACATAAACCAAACACCCCTCTACCTAAATACATAGCCCGAGACCACATAAAACAAACACCCCTCTACCTAAATACATAGCCCGAACCACAGGATGCCTATTTAAAAACACTTTTTCAACATTTCAAGATAGCAGTTAGTTCAGTTTGATCTTATTAAAGACAGCTGTATCATTTTTTTATTCATTTTGACATATTGTTTGTGACCACTTTTTTTGCTCTGTTTGAAGGCTGTCAGCTTCTTCTCAGGAAGAGAATCCTTAGCCTTTCGACTAATTTTAAAATGATAGGATGCCTATTTTAAAACACTTTCTCTACATTTCAAGATAGCAGTTAGTTAATTTTGAGCATATCAAAGACAGCTGCTACTTTATTTTATTAATTTTCACATTTTTTTTTTTTTTACCCAAAATTATTCTAAGTCCACAGTCTCTGTCATTGAACTATGTTGAGCCGTGTGCCTGGTGATTGAACAGGTTACCAGGTGTGTTTTTGAATATAGTTCTTAATGGCTTCAGTGGTGTGCTGGGGTCCATTGCTTGCTAAGGGGGGACCTCCCACCCGGGTTCAGCCAACAGGGGGCGCCACCCAACCCCTCTAGTAAAACTGAATGTCTCTCTCTCTCTCTCTCTCAGGCTATGAAAAAAGCCCCACCTCCTCTCGCTCAGCCATTCTAACAGTGGAAGCCAGGATCTGTGAGAAACTATGATAATAAACTGTGAACAATAATGAAGCCATGTTTGTCTGTGTGAGTGAGGATTTATTATTTAATTGTGTGATAACTTTAATTCTGTGATAACTTTATGTAATACATCCTCTGTTTCCTAACTGAATAAACATTTTAAGATAGCAGTTGGTTCAGTCTGATCATCTCATGTACTGTTGGAACTTTATTTTAATCCTTTTTCACTATTTTTATTTTTTTAATTACAAATTCCAGAGCCTCTGTATACATTTTTACACATTTTTTCCCCACTCTCTACTTTGTACAATGACAGAGAAGTGGGACTCTGTCGTTTTTCTGACAAGTTCTCTCATTGATCTCAGGTTCAGCCACCAGGGGGCACCCACCCTCCATGAAAACTTTCATAGGCTCTCTTTCACTCAGTAATCATGTAACAAGTCGACAGGCTCCCAGAGGCAGGGCAATCAAAGGCTCCAACTCACTGAAGTGCCCATCAACCCAGCCATTGTTATTATTCATACCAGCCGTTCTACAGTCCCTGAAGCGGGTTGATTAGTAGGTTGGAACCCCGTTACAACGGACACTTTACAATGACGCAACAATCAGCGTTTGAGCTGGACGCACTCATTTAGAACGCTCTTTAGAACGCTCGTTTAGAACCCTCGTTTAGAACCCTCATTTAGAACCCTCGTTTAGAACACTCTTTAGAACACTCATTTAGAACACTCGTTTACAACGGACAGTTTCCAATGACGCAACAATCAGCGTTTGAGCTGGACACACTTTTTTCAGAAACTATTTACACAAAACACACACAGTCCTTACAAAGTTTATCTCCAGAATGTGAGCAGTTTATTTTTTGATGCAAATGGTTCAGATATTCACAGAAGTATATATATATATCACATCACATCACAATCATCCTAACCGGAAAAAATGTAGGCTACATTTGTCGTAGCGCTAACTGAAGAAAGATTGACCCAACACAAGCAGTCATATTTTCTAACTCTCGGCTGACGTAAACTACAATATGAATTAGCTATTTGCAATTACTATGTATAATTAATCACATCACGGGGTGAGCTCACCATTGATCGAAATAATTAGGTAAAACATTTTCTAGAAATCGACAGTAATCCGACGATTAGTTTCAGCGAGCAGCCATGCATTTTCCCCTCACAGAAACCGAAGATAATAAAAGACAAGATGAGTTCGGTCTGTTTATAGTGTTGAAGGGGTGTGTCATCTACCGTCGTTCACATCCCACCATTCATTTCCGGAAGTCCTCAAAAAATGAGTGAACTCTTACTCACCTCATTTTGTTATAACATCTTTGGTCAAACGGATGATTACGTGAAACCCAGAATGCATTGTATGTCAACAAACATGGCTCCATACACATAGCTGGAATTAGCTTAGCTCATCATAATCAGTATAACCTTCAAATAAGTATTTTACACACATAATATGTGCCCATTACAATCTATGCAAGAATCGGAATGCATGATTTATCACCCAGAATTGAAAACATGTGAATAAAACAATAAATACACAAATAATTACCTCACAAAACATTTTCTGATGGTGATTTATTGATACAAGTGACGCACGCCGGCAGTCAATCACGTCCCCTCTCACTCTGAGCCATTCAGTGTTGTTGTTTATGTATGTAGCTAGTGAGCTAAGCTGTAGCATTAGCAATGTCTTTCAAAAGGAGACAACTCACAAATGTGGAAATTATGGAGATTTTTGTTAAAATTCTGACAATGAGTCTGAGTCTGAAAGTCAGGAATCAGATTCTGACAGTGAGGAGCTGCCCCCCCCCCCCCCCCCCCCCCCAACCTTGTAGCCATTGAGAACCCTGAATCTGAGGTTCCCTTGTCCACTGACCAAGTACCAGGTCCCTTTGAAGATGCTGGTGGTGATGGAGGCAGACCGACAGTGGATGAAGTACAGGAGTTCTGTGGTAGCTGGAAGGCCACCAGTCATTTCACCCCTCCTGGCCCTGCTGTTTGTTTTGATGAGTCCCAGTCTGGAGTCCATTTCCATCTGAGGCAGAGTGCTTCAAGTTGTTTCTGACAGAGGAGCTGGTGGGAAACATAGTACAGGAGACCAATCGCTATGCCTTGGAGCTACAGGAGAAGAGAGAGCCAGGAGTGAGGGGGAAACTCGCTAAATGGGTGACAACCACAATTAGTGAAATGTATACCTTCCTGGTGACAGTCCTCCTCATGGGGATAGTAAAGAAGAACTCCCTAAGAGAATACTGGAGCACAGATCCTATGTTTGCAACTCCCTTCTTTGCCACCCTCTTTTCCCAAGACCGCTTCCTAATTCTGCTGCGATGCCTGCATTTCGTCAACAATGCTACTGCCATCCTAAATGACCCGTTATACAAAATAAGAATTGTTCTTATCAGCCTGACTAGGGCTGGGCGATATATCGATATAAAAAATATATCGATATATATTTTAAATGTGATATGAAATTAGACCATTTCGCATATATCGATATAGTTCAAATGTACGCTTTGATCCTTGCTCCAAGCAAGCTGCAGACCCGGAGCTCTCTGCGCTGCTCCCCGCGCCTCCTCTTTCATGCACAGAGGGCGGAGGGGCAGGAACCGACACTTCAACAAACATGGAGGAAGCAACAGCGTCTGCGGAGCGTTTTGACGAGGAATTGGTTAGTAAAAGAAAAAGCATTGGCTCAGTAATTTGGAGATGGTTCGGATTCAAAGTATCAGATGAGCAACAAAATCACGTTATATGTAGGCAGTGCCATAAAAAAAAGTTACAGCCAGGGGTGGAAGCACTACAAATCTTTTTCACCACCTAAAACAGTGGCACAAACTGCAATACGAAGAGTGTGTGAAACTGCGCGCTGCAGAAGCCCCAGCCGCAAGCCGTCGACAACCCGAAAACGCCCCGAAACAAAGCTCACTGCAAACTTCATTTTCCCGCAGTGAGCCTTTATGAAAAGAAAATTGGCAAGTGGTGTACTATAACTACAGCGGTGTCCTATCACATTGCTAAAGATATGGTCCCTGTTGCAACTGTGGAACAAGTCGGATTCAAAAAGCTACTGAAAACTATGGACCCGAGATATGAGCTTCCCAACTACTTTACACGAGAAGCACTGCCACAAATGTCCACTGAAGTCAGGCAGAGCCTTGCTGACCGGCTCGCTAACGGGACCCATTTTGGCGTTGACCAGCGATATGTGGGTCGAGCAGGACAATGTGAGCCTTTACATGAAGCGTGACATGTTCACTTCATTCAACGACTGGGGGAGATGAAAACAGCGTCGTGTCTCCAAAACAAGTTATTTCCCCCCAGGATCACACCGGTGAGCATATAGCTGAGGCCTCGCAGGACGCAAGCTGGGAAACTCCAAGAAAAGCATCCGGTTGCTATAACAACCGCCAACGGGAGCGACGTGGTCAGAGCGGTGGAGCTGAACGATGAGGATGCAGTGCTTCGGTCAGACTACACTTGGCTATTGGGGAGTGCAGTGTTTTATTAAGGAGTATTCACATATTTTACTTTAAAGAAAAAAACATTAAAATATTAGTTTTTCATTATTTTTCCTTTGTGTCTGTCTGCAACTTTTTTTGTTTTATGCTGCTGTCTTGGCCAAAAATTGATTAATAAAACACAAAACATAAAGTGCTAAAAGTAAAATCACTTACAATACAGGATGGTAGATTTCAGAACCATATTTATTAGGTTATTGGATAAGAATTAGTGATGCATTGATGTGTTTACCACTTTAATGTTACAGCTGGTAAAGGTGAGGTAATTATGACTTTAAAATGCTGGTTAGCCTGTTGATATCATCAAGGTAACATATTTAGTTATTATGATAGACTATAGTTTTTTTCTCTGGATTGAAGAGCCAACTGCAAAGTAACTAGAAACTAATGTTGACACGTAGGTAGGCCTAAACATTGTGGAGTTTTTAGTGGAGTAGAAATATGAAGTAGCATTAAATACTAAGCATAAATACTAAGAACAACAACAAGAACGAAACATCAGTAAATGTACATACAGTATAGTCATCATTTATAAATTATACACAAATAATAATACATACAAATCACTTACAGGATTAAAATTCACAAAATAAATGAATATAATATTTGATATTTATGATTAGGACTGGCGTTGATTAAAAAAATAAACTATGAAACAAGAAAATATTAATGTAGAATATTTCTAAAGCTTGATTTTGGAAAGCACTTAGTTGTGTGAGTGTGTTAAAGTGAAAACAGAGTCAAATTTCTCGCATAAGCACATTTGTTTAATAGTTTTTTTTATGATTCTGACAGGACATGGCATGAATGACAAGCGCGTCACCCGGGCCATTTCTCTGTGCAAGAGAATTGTAAGCTGTTTTTGGTACAGCTGGAAGAAAAGGAGACATCTTGCTGAAGTCCAGATTCAGCTGGGTCTGCCAAGTCACCAACTCATAACCGAGTCTGCCACACGCTGGGGATCAAGGCAGCAGATGATAGAGAGAGTCCTGGAGCAGGAAGGAGCACTGGCCAAAGTCCTGTCTAATGACAAAAAGACCAGGCACCTTGTCCCTACCTGGCAGGACTTAGAGGTCCTAGAAGCAGTCCAAAAGGTCCTGAAACCTCTCCAGGACTTTACCGATGCTTTGTCAGGTGAGGAGTACGTCACTCTATCATATGTAAAACCTGTGCTGCACCTTTTTAACGAAAGTCTCCTGGCATGTGAAGAGGGTGATAGCGAGCTTTGCAAATCGATCAAGACCGGCATTGTTGAGTACCTCAACCGCAAGTATTCTGACCCAGCCACTACTGACCTATTGGAGATGGCTTCATTTGTGGATCCACCCTTCAGGGCCACCTATATCCCAAGTGAAAAAGTTGATGCGTTGAAGCACAGAGCTGTCTTGGAGGTGGAGACGCTACTGGCTGATCAGAGCAGCTGTCAACCGCCTTACCTACGTGTGCCAACTGTGCCTGAGCCTGCAGATGGAGAAGCAGCAGTGGCACCAAAAGCTAAGACACTGGCAAGCTTCTTCAAGCAGCGCACAGCCACCACCACTGCGCCACCAACCAAGAGGGAGGCTATTGAAAATGAACTGTCAACTTACTTGCAGTCAGCAAGTGTGGAGAGTGACACTGATCCCCTCAAGTGGTGGAAGGATCATGAAGTTGTCTTTCCAGCTCTGAGCCACCTGGCAAAAAAAGTATCTCTTGCTACCAGCTACCAGTTCACCCTCCGAAAGGGTTTTCAGCTGCAGTGGCAATATCGTGACCTGCCACAGAGCATCTCTGAAGCCGGATGCCGTTGACAAGCTGGTGTTTCTCGTACAAAATCTTTAAACGAAGGAGGACACGCTTGTCTTCTAATGTCTACCTCAAGACAGCATTACTGTTTATCAAAGTAAAAAAAGAGGGGAAAATGTTTATTGAGTTGATAGTCTGTTTCTTGTGCAACTGGTTGAGGCTGTTCAGATAAGAAATTGAGTTAACAAAAAGCAAATGGTAATCTCAGGCTGATGTTTAAAACACATTTTCTCAAACTGAGCACTTTATTTTGTTCTTTATTTATATATAATTGCTGCCCTTACTAGGGTTTGTCATATTTTATTATTTTGTAATGTTCGTTATTTGCATCTGTGGATTTGTTAGAAAGGAGAAGAAATCTGTAATTTGATTTTAATAAGCCATTTAAAAGTTGTCAAACTAAAAAAAAAGTTGACTTTTCTCATAAATATATATAATATTTATTTCAGAAAAAGATAGGCCTATTTTATTTTATAGGCTATTTTTGTTTAAGATATTTGTATTTATTTAAATGTGCACCTTATGGAGCTTTGATTTCAAAAAGGTCGTCCTGTTGTTCTACAGTGTTTATGTTTACATGTTGTTGTTATTTGAACAGCTGAGCATTTAATCTGAACCAGGTGAAGAGCCCTGTTTATTATTTATTCATTTGATTTTTCAACTGTTCACTGAAATAGCCGCTTTCAATAAAACTACTTGAGACATGTCATATCTGGCTTTGACTTTGACTGAACATTTGCTCTCACTTTGCGGAAAAAATATCAGGATATATATCTTATATCGATATTCAGCCTAAATATATCGGGATATGACTTTTGGTCCATATCGCCCAGCCCTGCCTACCAGACATCTTCTTGAGAGAAGATAAGGTCAGGGACTCCTGTCTTACTCTCCGTCATGTTGAAATAGGTTCTCCTGTCTTACTCTCCGTCATGTTGAAATAGGTTCTCCTGTCTTACTCTCTGTCATGTTGAAATAGGTTCTCCTGTCTTACTCTCTGTCATGTTGAAATAGGTTCTCCTGTCTTACTCTCCGTCATGTTGAAATAGGTTCTCCTGTCTTACTCTCCGTCATGTTGAAATAGGTTCTCCTGTCTTACTCTCCGTCATGTTGAAATAGGTTCTCCTGTCTTACTCTCCGTCATGTTGAAATAGGTTCTCCTGTCTTACTCTCTGTCATGTTGAAATAGGTTCTCCTGTCTTACTCTCTGTCATGTTGAGATGGGTTAGTTCTTCTTGAGAGAACTAACCCAAAATTAGTCCAACTAACCCAAAATTAGTTGAAAGGCTAAGTGATTCTCCTCCTGAGAAGAAGCTGACAGCCTTCAAACAGAGCAAAAAAAGTGGTCCCAAACAATATGTCAAAATGAATAAAATAATTATACCTTAAGTTGCAACTTATTCTGTTTAGGTTTAACCTCTATGGGCTAGGTGGGACGCTTGCACCTACTAAAGTGTTTTTAAATAGGCATCCTATCATTTGAAAATTAGTCGAAAGGCTAAGTGATTCTCCTCCTGACAAGAAGTTGACAGCCTTCAAACATAGTGCAAAAAAAGTGGGCGTGAACATAGAATATTTTTGGGTCAAAAAAAATAATATACAGCTGTCTTTAGTAAGATCAAACTGAACTAACTGCTATCTTGAAATGTTGAAAAAGTGTTTTTAAATAGCTCAGTCTTATCACTCAATATGAGTCAAAATCTGTCACTTCCAGGAGTGCTCATTTTGTCAAAAAAAAATAAAAAAAATAATAACAACTCAGAGCTGTGTTAATAGACCCAACTCAAACATCTGCTATCTTCAAATGTCCAAAAAAGGTATTTAAATGGGCCTACCAGACATCTTCTTGAGAGAAGATAAGGTCAGGGATCTCTCTGGTCACCCACAAAGCCATTTCCTCCTTTGGCCGCCTCTCCTTCCAGTTCTCTGCTGCCAATGACTGGAACGAACTACAAACACATATCTCCCTCACTAGCTTTAAGCACCAGCTGTCAGAGCAGCTCACAGATCACTGCACCTGTACATAGCCCATCTATAATTTAGCCCAAACTACTACTTGTTCCCCTACTGTATTTATTTATTTATTTATTTTGCTCCTTTGCACCATATTATTTATATTTTAACTTTGAACTTTCTTCAAATTATAAATCTACCATTCCAGTGTTTTACTTGCTATATTGTATTTACTTTGCCACCATGGCCTATTTATTGCCTTTACCTCCCTTATCTCACCTAATTTGCTCACAATGTATATAGACTTATGTTTTTACTGTATTATTGACTGTATGTTTGTTTTACTCCATGTGTAACTCTGTGTTGTTGTATGTTGTCGAACTGCTTTGCTTTATCTTGGCCAGGTCGCAATTGTAAATGAGAACTTGTTCTCAACTTGCCTACCTGGTTAAATAAAGGTGAAATAAATACAAATGTATATACTGTATTCTAGTCCTGGTTCATCCTATATAACTACTGCTGCCCACTTCATATGTATATACTGTATTCCAGTCCTGGTTTATCCTATATAACTACTGCTGTCCACTTCATATGTATATACTGTATTCTAGTCCTGGTTCATCCTATATAACTACTGCTGCCCACTTCATATGTATATACTGTATTCCAGTCCTGGTTTATCCTATATAACTACTGCTGTCCACTTCATATGTATATACTGTATTCTAGTCCTGGTTCATCCTATATAACTACTGCTGTCCACTTCATATGTATATACTGTATTCTAGTCATGGTTCATCCTATATAACTACTGCTGTCCACTTCATATGAATATACTGTATTCTAGTCCTGGTTCATCCTATATAACTACTGCTGTCCACTTCATATGTATATACTGTATTCTAGTCATGGTTCATCCTATATAACTACTACTGTCCACTTCATATGAATATACTGTATTCCAGTCCTGGTTCATCCTATATAACTACTGCTGTCCACTTCATATGTATATACTGTATTCTAGTCCTGGTTCATCCTATATAACTACTACTGTCCACTTCATATGTATATACTGTATTCTAGTCATGGTTCATCCTATATAACTACTGCTGTCCACTTCATATGTATATACTGTATTCTAGTCCTGGTTCATCCTATATAACTACTGCTGTCTACTTCATATGTATATACTGTATTCTAGTCCTGGTTCATCCTATATAACTACTGCTGTCCACTTCATATGTATATACTGTATTCTAGTCCTGGTTCATCCTATATAACTACTGCTGTCCACTTCATATGAATATACTGTATTCTAGTCCTGGTTCATCCTATATAACTACTGCTGTCCACTTCATATGTATATACTGTATTCCAGTCCTGGTTCATCCTATATAACTACTGCTGTCCACTTCATATGTATATACTGTATTCTAGTCATGGTTCATCCTATATAACTACTGCTGTCCACTTCATATGTATATACTGTATTCTAGTCCTGGTTCATCCTATATAACTACTGCTGTCCACTTAATATGTATATACTGTATTCTAGTCCTGGTTCATCCTATATAACTACTACTGTACATCTACTATTCTTCAGATATACTACAGATGTACTCCAAATTGTCTATGCATCACATCACAGTATACAGTGTATATATGTATATATATATATATATATCATTGCTTGTCCTAATATTTTCATTGACTTCTGCCCTCTGTGAGCTGGGAACACAAGCATTGTTAGATATTACTGCACTGTCGGAGCTGGGAACACAAGCATTGTTAGATATTACTGCACTGTTGGAGCCAGGAACACAAGCATTGTTAGATATTACTGCACTGTTGGAGCTGGGAACACAAGCATTGTTAGATATTACTGCACTGTTGGAGCTGGGAACACAAGCATTGTTAGATATTACTGCACTGTTGGAACCAGGAACACAAGCATTTCACTTCACCCACAATAACAACTGATAAATATGTGTATGTAACCAATAAAATAAAATGTGATTGTATTGTTGAAAGTGTTAGATAATTCTCAATCCGTGTTGTGTCTTGTCTAAGAACAGCCCTTAGCCGTGGTTCTGTATAATAACCATATATCACACCTCCTCAGGACTTATTGATTTATAAGGCATTATAAAGGTGATTAAAATAATGATACATACGTACTTCATAGAAAACTGTTACCCTTCATATATTCTAACAACTCACATTTTAAGATTCATTATGTCATGTGTTCCATGTTAAAGGCTCTAACATTGGAACAAAACTATTTGTCTCCCTCTTGATGTTGCATGCAGTTCCTCTCTCTCTTCCTGCATTCCTCTAACCCCTCCCTCCTTCTAACCCCACCCCTCTGGCAGAACCAGGAAATCCCTCCCCCTCCCACAAACTCTCTTCTGAGGAAACGAAACTGATCTGAGTCTCTGTCTCGTCAGTCTGTGTGAGAGTGAACAACCGTCCAAATGGCTCAACAGGGAGTTCTGCTGGACCAGGACCCGTTCTGTTGTTCTGTCTGTCTGGATCTACTGAAGGAACCAGTCACCATCCCCTGTGGACACAGTTACTGTAGGAGCTGTATTGAGGGCTGCTGGGATCAGGATGTTCTGAAAGGGGTCTATAGCTGTCCTCAGTGCAGAGAGACCTTCACTCCAAGGCCTAATCTGAGGAAAAATAACATGTTGGCTGAGCTGGTGGAGAAACTGAAGAAGACAGGACTCCAGGCTGCTCCCCCTCCTGCTCTGTGCTATGCTGGACCTAGAGATGTGGCGTGTGATTTCTGCACTGGGACCAGAAAGCAGAAAGCCCTCATGTCCTGTCTGGTGTGTCTGGCCTCTTACTGTGAGACTCACCTCCAATCTCACTACGAATCTCCTGCTTTGAAGAGGCACAAGCTGGTCAAAGCCACCGCACAACTACAGGAGAAGATCTGCTCTCATCATGACAAACTGCTGGAGGTTTACTGTCGTACCGATCAGCAGTGTATCTGTCTGATGTGTACAATGGATGAACATAAAGGCCATGATACAGTGTCAGCTGCAGCAGAGAGGACTGAGAAACAGGTAAGACCAGAACAACTTGTTGGTGACTGTCTGATAAACAAAGAATTAAAGATACAGTAGGAACTAAGGCTGTTTGAATATGAGATCATTCAAATGAAATGGATCCTCAGCAGAACAAATATGAACACAAACCTTGAGTATATAGATATGTCAACCCAGATTCTCCAGATGTATCACCATTTTATAATGTCAAACACTATTATCATTCTGAATGCCCTTTTATGAGTCCAAAGTTCAGTCTCAACCTGTTGATACATGTAGTCCTACCATAAAAACTATAATCATTCACATAGCAACAAATAAATATCATTTAGTAAATGGACCATCCATTTTTTTAGACCTTCCTCTCTATGGGCCCTATGTCACATTACTGTACTATTGATCTACTGGACTAATAAAGCTTGATAGCTCATTGAAGAGTGATTCTCCACAGAGGCAGCTGGGGATGAGTCAGCAGAAGGTCCAGCAGAGATTCCAGGAGAGAGAGAAGGAGCTGAAGGAGCTCCAACAGGCTGTGGAGTCTCTCAAGGTGAGTATTGTTGACCAGAGGAGACACACCATTTCACCTGTCTCCTCCAGTCAGAGAGAGAGAGAGAGAGAGAGGTAGAGGGGCCCCTATCCAATCCCACTGACCCCACTGTTGGGAACAGGTTGTCACTGCTGAGGCAGTGAAGAAAGTAGAGGAGGATGGGTCAAGGCTGAGGGATCCTGAGAGGATCCCTGTGAGTAGTAGATCTGTGACAGCACAGAGGGATGGGCCAACCAGTGATATATGCTTCAGTAAGGTTGGCTTCTTAGTGTTCATAGCAAATGGTTATCAACTGTACCGCAGAAATGGAATGTAAATCACAGGAAAAAAATATGTTTTGGTGGCAGCTGCAGAGAAGTATTTGGTCATACTAGATTTGACTTCAGAAGAGTTCCAGGGTGTGTTGGGTGGTGGTGTCCTGTCCTCCCAGGTCGTTGGCCTGGTGCAGGAGCAGATAGGGTCAAAGTAGTGGAATGGGGTAGTGGGTTTTAATGAGTGTAGGGTTAGTTGGCCTGGTGTAGGAGCAGATAGGGTCAAAGTAGTGGAATGGGGTAGTGGTTTTTAATGAGTGTAGGGTTAGTTGGCCTGGTGCAGGAGCAGATAGGGTCAAAGTAGTGGAATGGGGTAGTGGGTTTTAATGAGTGTAGGTTTAGTTGGCCTGGTGCAGGAGCAGATAGGGTCAAAGTAGTGGAATGGGGTAGTGGGGTTTTAATGAGTGTAGGGTTAGTTGGCCTGGTGCAGGAGCAGATAGGGTCAAAGTAGTGGAATGGGGTAGTGGGTTTGAATGAGTGTAGGGTTAGTTGGCCTGGTGCAGGAGCAGATAGGGTCAAAGTAGTGGAATGGGGTAGTGGGTTTTAATGAGTGTAGGGTTAGTTGGCCTGGTGCAGGAGCAGATAGGGTCAAAGTAGTGGAATGGGGGTAGTGGGTTTTAATGAGTGTAGGGTTAGTTGGCCTGGTGCAGGAGCAGATAGGGTCAAAGTAGTGGAATGGGGTAGTGGGTTTTAATGAGTGTAGGGTTAGTTGGCCTGGTGCAGGAGCAGATAGGGTCAAAGTAGTGGAATGGGGTAGTGGGTTTTAATGAGTGTAGGGTTAGTTGGCCTGGTGCAGGAGCAGATAGGGTCAAAGTAGTGGAATGGGGTAGTGGGTTTTAATGAGTGTAGGGTTAGTTGGCCTGGTGCAGGAGCAGATAGGGTCAAAGTAGTGGAATGGGGTAGTGGGTTTTAATGAGTGTAGGGTTAGTTGGCCTGGTGCAGGAGCAGATAGGGTCAAAGTAGTGGAATGGGGTAGTGGGTTTTAATGAGTGTAGGGTTAGTTGGCCTGGTGCAGGAGCAGATAGGGTCAAAGTAGTGGAATGGGGTAGTGGGTTTTAATGAGTGTAGGGTTAGTTAGAAGGGTGTTTTTTAGTATTATCATAATTTCCCCTTTTCCCATTTTGTATCCCATAATATCATGGATTTATATTATAGTCCAGTTGAGGCAGGTGAGATGCCTTTGGATATACGACGTAATAAATTGTCATTAGCTTATTGGGTTGAAAGGCTGTGAGGTTGAGCATCCCACTGCTACTGTTCTAGATGACTGTTGGGAATATACTAGTAGACAAGGCAGTGGTTTTGGTTGGACAGTTGGAAAGCTTGCTGATGAGAGTAGTTTCAGGGAGTTGGAGGTTGGCCCTTTTCTGTGGTGATAGGGGATGTTCCTCCATGGTTACTCCCAGATCCTGTTGTTGATCTAACCTTGGTAGACAAAAGGAAAAGATTGGGTCAGAAGTCAGTGATAAAGGGAAACTGGTTGACAATTACATTGGTAGAAGTTGTTATGCTTTTTTACCTCTTTTCACAGATGGATCCAAGGGCCCAGATAGTGGGCCCACAGGAGCAGGTGTTTACCTTCCTGAATGTGATGTGCAGATATGTAGAAGACTAACAGATGAACTGTCAGTGTACTCAGTTGAACTGTTGGTGATAATAGTTGTCCTCCAGTGGGTGGAGGACGTACAGCCTGTTAGAGTTATAGTATCCTCAGATTCTCTGTCTGTATTGAATAGTTTATCATCTGGTAAATCTATTAGGAGTGACCTACTATTGGAGGTATTAATGTTATTATGGAGAAATGAGAGAATGGGTCTAGTAGTGAGATTCTGCTGGGTCCCAGCACATTCAGGTGTGGAATGGAATGAAATTGTAGACTAGTTAGCTAAAATAACTTTAAAACAAGATATAATATATATTAATGTTCCACTGGGTACAGGTGAGGACAAATGTGAGATCAGAGACATTTGGGGGGGTTGGAAGGGATTTGGGGGATGGGGGAGGGTCTATTAGAAGTTAGTAGGGATCTTTTTTATTTTCTCAGAAGTACTGAGTTAGGTAGGAGGATTTAGAAATGGTGTAAACCGTGATTGAACACACTCCAGCACAGTAGGAGGCGCCATGCTCCTTTAACGTTGGTTTGAGGACCGCCATTATACCATAGAAGAAGAAGAAGTTGGTAACGTGAGGTTTTGTCGTTCGTAAAGAGTGCAGCTATTCTTTTGCCTATTTTCCAAATGTATTTTGTCATGGTGGGAGGGTTTGTTTATCGGTTTCCGCTGTTTATCGGTTAGAGTTGAGGGGGGAGTAGGGTAGTTTGATGTCCTCAACCGAGTGGAGAAGAAACGCTGTCTCTTCAGGTGCGTTGTGGAGAATGGTGTGGAGGAATTATTGATCCTGGTCGGTGAACAGGTGGGAGAGGAACATATCCACTCTGTATCCAGAATGAACAAGGCGGTGGTTGTGGTAATGTAAAAGGTGAGTCTTGTTACCCGGCTAGTTACCAGTATGATTTATGTGAGGGGTTGTGTTGGTGCTGATTTCGACAAGAGTAGTGGTGTCTAATCTGCCTCCGTTTATTATCACCGAACAGATCCGTAAAGAGTTGGTTCGTTTTGCTAAATGTGGAAGTGTTTTTCTGAACGAAATTCAAGGTTAAACAGGGGAGGGGTGGTACACAGGGTTTGTTAGCACACAGGAGCCCAGTGATATAATATTATATATATAATATTACTATATGTCCCAGCTGTTTGCTGTGGTTTTGAAGTAATTCTCTTCCTGCCCGCGTTAACCTTGTAGGTTTACCTCAGGTAACTTATTAACTATCCTTGTAGGTTTACCTCAGGTAACTTATTATTAACTATCCTTGTAGGTTTACCTCAGGTAACTTATTATTAACTATCCTTGTAGGTTTACCTCAGGTAACTTATTATTAACTATCCTTGTAGGTTTACCTCAGGTAACTTATTATTAACTATCCTTGTAGGTTTACCTCAGGTAACTGATTATTAACTATCCTTGTAGGTTTACCTCAGGTAACTTATTATTAACTAACCTTGTAGGTTTACCTCAGGTAACTTATTATTAACTATCCTTGTAGGTTTACCTCAGGTAACTTATTACTAACAAGGTTACAGCTACTTGGTGAGGAAGCTCACTGTTCACCTGGTTATTGATTGTAGTTGGTACAGGGATGGTTGGCGCAAAGCCTTCAAACGTTAAACATGTTCTGATCATGGTTAACTCTATATATATATATATTTTATATATAAAAAGGTGTAGATTCTCAACAAATCGCACGTCCCTGTTCTCTTTTTCAAGATGTGGCCGATTTAAACAGTCAGAAGAAAGAATAAAAAGAAATAACCTTATTTTATTTGTTTCTAAATGGCTGCTGGGTAATATGATAATCGTTGAAATCTGTTGGTTCGTAGACATCAAATAGAGAGAATGCTGCGCAGGTTCACTGAGTTGTAAACCTAATGGATAGGTGGAGATCATTGATTTGTAGCTCTGACTCAGTTGCTACCTCAGATTATGAGCCTATCAAGTGTGGTGAATGAGGTATGTAGTTCCCACAGAAGACCACAGGGAGGAGCAAGAGAGATATAAACCCATACAGTTTATCTCTTTAAATACCCTGAACCGAACAATCAATCTAATGTATTTATGAAGACCTTTTTACATCAGCAGATGTCACAAAGTGCTGTACAGAAACTCTAACCCTACGTATAACCTGTTTTATCCTGAACCCTAATTCTAGGGTAGGGTAGCCTAGAACCCCTTTAGAAACTATTATAGTAATAATATTATGTTAGTAAATACCATTATAGTACTAAATAGGTTCTATTGTTATTTTTTAAATAAAACCTATGTATAGTACTTAGCATTTAACTGTTTTTTTGTTATTTTATTATATTTATTATTTAGAGGAGTCTGTCTAAATAATGAAAAGTTAAGTTATTGCCAGACTTTTTAATGAAACCTTTATTTAACTAGGCAGGTCAG